>NW_023655798.1:0-4005 GCF_015228065.2 Penaeus monodon
ACCCCCTTAAAAAATTAAATTTTAAAAAAACCCTTTTATTTAAAAAAATTTAAATTTAAAATAAAACGTATTTCCCCAACCCAAAAAAAAACAAAAAAAATATTTAAAAAAAAAAAAATATTAAAATATATAATTATATATATATATTATATTTATATAAATTTTTTATATATAATTAATTTTATAAAATGTAATTTTATAAAAAATATATAAAAATTTAATATAAAAAAAAAATATTATTTTTTTTTAAAAAAAAAAAAAAAAAAAAAAAAAAAAATTTTAAAAAAATATAAAAATATAAAAAAATTAAAATTTTATATAAAAAAAATAAAAAAAAAAAAAAAAAAAAAAAAAAAAAAAAAAATTTTTAAAAATTAATTTGGGTTTTTTTATTATTTATTTTTTTTTTTTTTTTTTTTTTTTTAAAATTTTTTTTTTTTTTTTCATTTTTTTAAATAAATATAAATTAAAAAAATTTTTATATTTTTAAAATTTAATTAAAATTTTTTTATTTTTTTTGGGGGGGGGGTGGTTTAAACCCCCCCAAAAAAAAAAAAACCAAAAAAAAAAAACAAAAAAAAAAAAAAAAAAAAAAAAAAAAAATTTTTTAATTTTTATATTATTATATATTATTTTATTATTATTATATATTTTAAATTATTATTTATTAAAATTTTTTTTATATATATTTTAAAAATACATTTAAAAAAATTTTTTTTGTTTTTTTTAAAAAAAAACCCCAAAATTTATAAAAAAAATTATTAAATTTTTTATTAAGGAAAAAAATATTAAAAAATTTATTAAAACAATATATTTTTTTTTTTTTTTTTTTTTTTTTTTTTTTTTTTTTTTTTTTTTTTTTTTTTTTTTTTTTTTTTTTTTTTTTTTTTTTATTATTATTATTATTTTATTTATTATTAATTTTTATTATCATAATGATGATATTAAAAATGATAATAATAATAAAAATAATATAATGATAATAATAATAATAATAAAAATAAAATAATATTGTAATAATAATAATAAAAATAATTTTAAAAAAATAATAATAAAATATAATAATAAAAAAAAATAATATAATAATAAAATAAAACAACAAAATATAAAATATAAAAAATATAAAAAAATAATATAACAAAAATATAAAAAAAGTACATTTTTAAATTTATTAATTAATAAAATATATATTTAATTTACCATAAAACAACAACAACCTTAATTTTTATGGTTTTTTTTTTATATCTTTACTTTAAAAAAAATGAGAAGGAAAGGAGAGAGGAGAAAGGAAAAGGAAGAAAAAGAGAAAAAAAAAGATAAATAAGTGATGGTTTCATTATTTTATTTCCCGGGAAAATGGGGGGGGGGGGGGGGGGGGGGGGGGGGGTGGGGAGGGGGGCGGTGGATATATAGATATTTTTGTCTTTTTGTATATTCTTATTTGGGGTTGTGGGGGTGTGTGTTGTGTGTGTGTTTTTGTGTGTGTGTGGGGTGTGTGTGTGTGTGGTGGTGTTTTTTATTTTATACATATTTTTTTTTTGGTGGTGGGGGGTGTGTTTTGTTTTTTATATTTTAAATATTTTTTTTCCTTTTTTATATTTTTTTTTTTGTTTTTGGGGTGTAATATATCATTATTATTTATTTTATTTTTTATATATATAATATATTTTATATATATATTATATATATATATATATATATATTATTCACCATACCTCCTTCCTCCCCTTTCTCTCCCTCTCTCCCTCTGCCTCATTTTCCCCGGGTGTAAAAATCCCGCCCGAAAGCCATAACCCTGTTTCATGTAACTGACAGTGGTTTTCAGTAGTGATGAGGCGATTAGACATGTTTGCGTCTCCTTCCACGAACTTTGATGTGTTGAATTGGTCGTGTGGGTCTCGCGTCACTCAGGAATTCGCTCGCGCCTGCCTTCCCCTTTTTCATCTTTCTCCTCGGGCGCCTGTCTCTCTGTTGTCTATTTTTTTTGTTTGTCCGTCTGTCTGTCTGTTTGTTTGCCCCTTATTCTGTCTCACTTACGTTTTCTCTCTCCCTCCCTCCCTCTCTCTCTCTCTCTTCGCTCTTTCTTTTCTCTATCTCTATCATCAATCCTCTTACTCTTTCTCATTCTTTCTCCGCTTTCTCTCTCTTCCCTCCACCTCGCCTCTCTTCCTCTCTCTCCTCTCTCTCTCTTCCCCTTCTCTTCTCTCCTCTTTTCTCTCCTCCTCTCTCGTTCTTCCTCTCCTCTCTCCTCTCTCTCTCTCCTCTCTTTGAGTGTGGTGTATGTGTGTTAGTTATACCTAAAATGTATATTCAAGAATATAATGTCTGTAAATATGGGAAAGGATCTTGAACAGTGAATAAGAAATCATAATTGCGTATCCAGGGGAAATCTACATTGCCTAAACTCAGTTCATGAATAAATGAATGCGCTTTTAATATGATTAAGCCTAGATTTCCCAAATGACGGTTTATGAATGTAATGATGTCTCATGGCAAGCATTGGGAAATTTATCTTCATTAGCATTTTTAGATTATGGGAAAAAGATATTCAAGTATAAATAATGAATACAAATCTTCACAAGGCTTGAAAGGTTGAAATATTATTGTAATACTGGTGTTTATTTTCAGAGGTTGCATGTCCCAACCGCGCTAGAGATACCTTATGACAGCTAGGCAAGTGGAGAGCTTCATATCCCGGATCTATGCTCTCTCTCTCTCTCTTTTTACTCCATCTCTCTCTTTTTTCCCCTCTCTCCTCTCTCTCCTCTTCTCTCTCTCTCATCTCGTCCCCTCTCTCTCTCTCTCTCTCTCTTCCTCCCTCTCTCTCTCTCTCTCCTCTCTCTGTCTCTCTCTCCCCCTCTCTCTCTCTCTCTCTCTCCCACTCTCTCTCTCCTCTCTCCCTTCTCTCTCTCTCTCATCTCTCTCTCCCCTCTCTCTCTCCTCTCTCTCTTCTCTCCTCTTGCTCGCTCGCTTGCTCTTCTCCCACTCTTCACATCTCCCCCAAAAATATAAATCCAGTAGACACTTAAAACCTAAGACAACACACCATATATATTTTTTACACCAAAATATGAAAGGCTCAAAGTTCTCTCTGTCTCTCTCTCTCTCTCTCTCTCTCTCTCTCTCTCTCTCTCTCTCTCTCTCTCTCTCTCTCTCTCTTCTCTCTCTCTCATAACCTAGATTTAATTCATGAATTAATTATAGGATATCGAGAGCCACATTTACCTAATGACTCTAAAAACTATAAACTGTGGTAATGCGCTCATGGAGCAAGGATTAGGAATGAAAGTATAGAGTAAAGAAATCATGTTAATTAGAAAATAATAATTGGTAATATCAATGGAAATAATAGTAACGATAACAATACTGATGAGATTGAAAAAATGATGATGATAATAATAATAACGATGATAATAATAATATCAATAACGATGATAATAATAATTGGTGGACGTAATCGTAATTTCTAGTAATCAATTACCAAACGGTTACTCCCAGTGGAATTGGAAGTTATATTTCTTTAGTTATTAAAATAATGAAATAAAATAAATCGCCGCATGTTTACTTGCCTTTCTCCTTTCGCAGTTTCCGCCTGAGAGAGAGAGAGAGAGAGAGAAGAGAGAGAGAAAGAGAGAAAGAAAGAAGAGAGAAGAGAGAGAGAGGGAAGAGGAAAAAAGAGGGGAGAAAGAAAAGAGAGAAGAGAGAGAGAGAGAGAGAGAAAGGAGAGAGAGAGAGAGGAGAAAAGCAGAGAAAAGAGAGGAAGAGGAGAGGAGAGGAGAGAGAGAAGAAGAGCAGAAGAGAGAAGAGAGAGAGGAAGAGACAGAGACAGACAGAGAAGAACAGACAAAGAAGAGAGAGAAAGAGAGAGAAGGGGAAAGCAGAAGAGAAGAGAGAAAGAGGAAAAGAGAGAGAGAGAGAGAGAGAGGAGAGAAAAAGAGAAGAGAGGGGAAAGAGAGAGAAAGAAAAAAGAAAAAGAGAGAGAGAGAAAGAGAGAGAGAGAAGAGA
>NW_023655800.1:0-4005 GCF_015228065.2 Penaeus monodon
AACTTTTATCCTAAACTAAAATAACGAAACTACTTAACCAAACCAAACTAACTTACCCTAACATATACAACCTAAATAAGCCAAACTACCTTAACTAAAATAAAAATAATCAAAATAACCTTCAAATACCCCGCACCGAGGTATATATTTGCTTTTCTTATGTGATATATACATACAAATCGTGAAACAATATAAAGTCCGAAATTTTTGAAAAATATAAATGGAAATATTTCCCGATAAAGTTTAATAAAAGAAAAAAGTGCTCTTCAAGTTCTTTTTTTTTGCTATTTTGCGAGGTCTTTTCTTTTTCGACTAAGGTCGTCTAAAAAGGGATATAATTTTTTTTAATTAAAATACACACACACACAACACACCCAAAAGGTTAACAAAAAAATAAAACCAGCGGTGAGTCGCTCCAAGCGAGCTTCCCCTTTTCTATTTGGGCGCAGCATCCTCACTGCGACGGGTATCCCCACCCCTTGGATAAAAAGAGGGTTTTTTTTGGGGCCGCCCCAGGTGTAAATTCCTCCGTGGAGCGAGGGGGGACGTCGTCCTTTATCTCTAGGGGGAGAAATGACTTTAAGGGACCGTGGGGGGAAAATAAAGGCGATCCACTACAAGTGCCGCCCGTAATGTAATAACCTCTTGGGATCTCTTATCTTATAACAATATATAATTAATTTATATATAATTATATATTATATTATTATTTTATATTATTATAATGCCACAATACACACACGGGTGTGTGGACTACCCCTTTCTTTAAATTAGCACCTAACCCCGGACCCACCCCACCAAAATAAAAATACCCACCCAAACCTTTTTTTTTTAAACTAAATTAACCTAAAACCTAAACCCAACCTATACTACACCAACTAAGCAAACCCAACAGACCAATCCAACCTAACCCAATTTATTTAAATCTAACCTAACCCAACCAAAAATAAGATTCTAACCAACCAAAAAAAAGGACTAAGTAACCTGACATTCCTAAAAAAAACTTAAATTTACGATTCTCACCTAAAAAACCGCCTACTTAAAAAAAATCCTAACCCAAACGTAAACATGTGTGTGTGGTGTATACACACGCAACACACCCCACACACACACACCCAAACACACACACACACCCCACACACACACACACACAACACACATATATATATATTATATATATTTATTAATTATTTTAATTATTATATATATGTATATATAAAATACATATATAAATATATTTATAGATATATTTTAAAATATATTATAATATATATAAAATATATTAAAAAATCTTATGTTAATTTATTTTATTATATATTATTATATAATAATATATTATATATATGTTATATACATACATAATAAATTATATATTTATATATATATTAAATTTTTATATATATATATGATAATAATAGGGGTTGTTGGGTTTTTGGGGTGTGTCTTGGGTGTAAAATTTTATATATATAGATTTTATTAATAAATTTTTATATATATAATAATTTATTTTTATATTGCGACAGCCCCCCCCATACACCAAACACACACACCCCACACACACCACCCCACAACACACCCACACCACACAACACACACCCACCCCACACACACACACCATAATTTTATATATATATGGCTGGTGTGTGGTGTGTGGTGTGTGTGTGTTGTGTGGTGTGTGTTGTGTGGTATGTGGTTTTTGGGGGTGTTTTGTGTGTGTGTGGTGTTTGTGTGTGAGTGTGGTGTGTGTGTGTTTGTGGTGTGTGTGTAACGCACGACAACAATACACACATTTATATATTATATATATATATATATATATTAAAATAAAAAATAACACACACACACACACACACACACACACACACACACATATATTATATATATAAATTATTAAAAAAAATATAAAATATTTTAATATATAAAATATTATATATTATTTATTATATACTATTATATATATATTTTTATGTATATATATATATATATATATATATAATATATATAATATTATATATTGTGTGTGGTGTGTGGTGTGTGTGTGGGTTTACGCACAGAACACACATACACAAACACAACACAACCCTACACACACATAAAACACAAACACACACCCACACAATACCAAAACAAACACCCCACACACACAACACACCACAACACACACACACAACCCCACACTATACACAATATATATATGTATATTATATAATTATAATATATAATATATATAATACACACACCACACCACACACACACACACACACACAACATTATATATTATATATTATATATATTATATTATAATATTATATTATAATAATGTGTGGGGTGTGGGGTTGTGTTGTGTGTGTGTGTTTTGTTTTTTGTTGTGTGTGTGTTTGTGGTGTTTGTATGTATGTTATATGCATACCACACCAAAAAAAAAACACACACACACCACACACCACGCACATATATATATAATATATTATTATATTAATTTATATATGTGTGTGTGTGTGTGTGTGTGTGTGTGTGTGTGGTTTGTGTGTGGGGTGGTTTTTGTGTTTTTATATATTATATATATATAATATATTTATATATATCATATAATTAATATTATATAAAAAGCATAAACTACTACACAAACACCACCCAAAAAAACCCCACACACACCACAACACACACCCACACCACCAACACACACACATATATATAATTTTTATAATAATATATATAATATAAAAATATTTTTATTAATAATATAATATATATATTAATTATTATATATATATATATATATATTTATAATGTGTGTTGGTGTGTGTGGGTGTGTGTTTGGGGTGTGTGTGTGGCGTGTATATATATATATTATATATATATTTTATTAATAATATATATATAATATAATTATATTTTTTATTTTTATAAATTTTATAATATAAATATAGAATCTTTTAAATATTCCCAAAATAGCCCCAAAATAACCAACTATTGGTAAGGTTTTCCATAAAAAATCTATCATAACCTAAATAAACCAAACCGAAAAATTAAACTTATGCTTTTCTAGGAAACTAAACCCAACCCATCTTAAATTAACAAACCAACAAAACCAAAACCCTTCTATATCCTAATATAACTAAACCTAACCTAATCCATACTAACCAAATTAGCTCAATCTAACCTAACCTAAAAAAACCCCAAATCAACATACACAAAAAAACGTGCCTAAATTCTCTAACTAAATAATTAACTTAAGAAACCTATCCTAACTCTCCTAAACTACCTAATAAAACAAAACATAACAAAAAAAAAAAAAACCCATTATTAACCTAACTAACATAACATAACAGGACAAAAAGCTAAACCATTCTAATCTAATACAAGATAAATAACCTAACCCCAGCTAAACCCAAAACTAACGAATAAAACTTAATATATCCTTAATTTCCTAAAATATGTAAGCAAAAAGCCCATGCTAAAATAAAAAAATAATCTATCCCAACTAAACGTCATCTAAAACCAAAGGGCCAACCTACCTAACTTATATAAAATAAACCTAACCTAACCTAAAATTATCTAACGAAAAGTAACCTCCAAATTTTAACTATTAAAACCATTCTAAAGTTTAAAAAAACAAAAACAATGAAATCTGCCGTGACTTAACCTAACCAAAATACTAGGATAGAAACAGAAGATAGATGGGGCCCGGGAAAAGGTTGACTAATAATAGGGAGTAATACGCAGGGAAATAATAGAAGTGTAGGTAGGAAGGGAGGTAGTAGCCAATTACAATGGACATTAAAATAACAAAAATTTCTACTTTACACAGAATGCACATATAAATGAAAAAATAAAAAACGGATTTATATATATATAATATATAAAAAAATTATTTTAAAAAATTTTAAAAACACATGTCTATAAAACAATTTTAAAAATACTACCTATCATTTTTCAAAAATCTATCTTCTCTATTATCTATCTATCTATCTTCTTCTATCTATTATATTAAAATATATAAAA
>NW_023655803.1:0-4001 GCF_015228065.2 Penaeus monodon
CTCCCCCCCCCCCCTCTCCCTTTTTCTCCCTCTCTCTTTTCCCTCTTCTCTCGCTCTCTCTCTCTCTCTCTCCCTCTCTCTTCTCCCCTCTCTCTCTCTCTCCCTCTCTCTCTCTCTCTCTCTTTTTATCTCTCTGTCTGTCTCTCCTCTCAACTCTCTTCCCTTCCGCCTCTCTCTCTCTCTTCTCCCTCCTCTCTCTCCCCCCTCCACTCTCTCTCTCCCCCTCTCTCTCTCCCAACTCTCTCTCCTCTCTCTTTCTCTCCGCTCTCTACCTCATTCTCTCTCTCTTTACTCTGTCTCTCTCTATCTATCCTCTATCTATCCCTCTCTGTCTGTCTCCTCTCTCTCTCTCCTCTCTCTTTTCCTCTCTTTCTCTTTCTCTTCTCTCTCTCTCTCTCCCTTTCTCTCTTCTCTCTCTCTTTTTTTCTCTCTCTCTCCTTTTTTTTTTTTTTTTTTTTTAACCCGTTCTTTCTTTCGTAACGGTTGTGTCAACCAGCCAACTTTTATGAGAAAATAATATATGCAAACAAAATAGAGCGAGTCAATAGGAAACTCACCTTTAATATTTTAAAACTCGTATCCGATATGCTTTTCCTCCCTTAATTAAAGTTTTTAATCAATAGGGCCGGGTCGGAACAATGTTTTAAACCTAACTTCTCTCTCTCTCTCTTTTCTCTCTCTCTCTCCTCTCTCTCTCTCTCTCTCTCTCTCTCTCTCTCTCTCTCTCTCTCCCTCTTCTCTCTCTCCTCTCTCTCTCTCTCTCTCTCTTTACCTCTCTGTCTCTCTCTCTCTCACTCTCTTCCCTCTCTCTTCTCTCTCTCTCTCTCTCTCTCTCTCTCTCTCTCTTTCTTCTCTCTCTTCTCTCTCTCTCTCCTCTCTCTCCTTTCTCTACCTCTTCTCTCTCTCTTTACTCTGTCTCTCTCTATCTATCCATCTATCTTAACCTCTCTCTCTCTCTCTCTCTCTCTCTCCCCTTTCCCCCTTTTTTCCTCTTTTCTCTTCTCCTCTCCTTCTCTCTCTCTCTCTTTCTCTCTCTCTCTCTCTCTCTCTCTTCCTTCTCTCTCTCTTCCTCTCTTCCCCTCTCTTCCTTTTTCCCTTTTTTTTTTTTTTTTTTTTTTAACCCGTTCTTTCTTTCGTAACGGTTGTGTAAACCAGCCATCATTTTATGAGAAAAAAATATATGCAAACAATAGAGCGAGTCAAATCTGGGAAATCACCTTTAAATTTTTAAAACGTACCGATATTTTTTCCTCCCTTTAAATTAAAAATTTTTAATCAATAGGGCCGGGGTGGGGAAAAATGTTTTAAACCTAACTAAAGGGGAAAAAACGGAAAACTCTGTCTAACGGGAGCGCGGGGGGGGCCCGCCCGGGCCCCCTATCACGCACGCGAAGTTCAGCGCGTCCATGGTTGGTTGGGGTAAAAACCGAAACCTAGTTTTTGTACTCCAGAAACAGTAAATTTTGTGATTCGTATCTTTATTTTGCCCTATGCGTTTTTTATTTTTTTATAAATGGTATAAGCCCAATTTCGTTATACAACATTTTAGTGTGCAAATAAATGTTTGTCCGTAGATCGAAACATAGCGAAAAAACGTCAATTTTATTTTTTTCAAAAATTCAATACAAATACATGGGAAATCTTGCATGGGGTAATATATACTTATTTACAAAATTTCAAAGTTTACTTTTTTAAAATGATCTTCAGGCTAAACCCTGAAAGCAGGTTTTTTACATTTTAAATAAAAAAACATAAAAACTAGTAAATTTTAAAACCTTTTTTACAACTTCGTTCCCCCAACCACCTTCAGCAGGGGAATCCCTGGAAACGGGGTGTTGGGCGGGAGGTGCCGCAGAAAACTGACATCCCCGGTCCCCTCCTGCCCCGTGGTTCCCCAGCAGAGCCACCCGACGCCACCGACATGGGGTGTTCAACTGGAAAGTGTGCCTGCGGGGTAACTTCCTCCTCGGGCGAGCCGAGGGGATTCCGCCGAAGGAGCCCGGGGCCCGCCTGTAAAGATGCAAGGAAAAAAAGACACTGAAAACATATTCCAAAAAAGAACGTAAAACATTAAATAAAAATTCAATTATCAGAAAAAAGAAAAAAAAAAAGGTCAATTTTTACCTTGCTGCAGAAATCCTCGAACGGTTCCTTGCGGAACTCCGCCGGGAGGCCCCGGTGATAGCCAGCGGTTGGTCTAGTCTTTCCCAATAGGTGAAAAAAATTTTTTTTATACATTTGCGGTCTTTTCGCGAGGATATACTGCGCCAGTTGATCCGAGAGGTCAACGCCCTTCATGCCTTGTTGTAGTCAACGACAATTCAGGCTTCGACCTCTCCACCCCTCGGCGGTTGGGACGGGGTAACACCTTGCTGGTGTGGGCGGTGGAAAGCATCGTAACTGGACGTTTACCCCCCCACTGAGGGGCAGATGATTCCGGTCTTGCTGGGCCGGAAATCGATTTGTCCCCACTCGCCTGCAGTCAGGGCATCCCGCCGGTTGAGATTACCGTCCCAACTGCATGGTTTTTCCGGGCCCGCAGTAATGGAAGAGAGTGGGGAGGGGGTACCAGTTTCGGGTGTCGGTACCCCTTGTCGAAGATCGCCTTCTCCAGCAGGTCGTGATGCCTTTTTGCTGGTTTGGAAAAAGCCGCGGGCTTGCCCTGTAGATCTTGAAGGCCGCCGTACCCTGCCTTGGACCGTCAAAGACAAAGCTTGTAGACCCTTTACCCTCTCCCAGCCCCCTTGCTCGGGTTTACTGGATGGCGTGGTGACACCCCTTGAAGGCCCACAAGCTCTCGTCGACGGGCACTTCTTGTTTGGGCGAAGACGGGTGATAGTCTTCCAAACTCTAAACAGGGCGCAGCTTCCCAAACCTATCCCCCGCGGCGAAGTGAGGGCCCGGGGGTCGGGCATCGTAGCGGGGCCCTGGTTCATCGTTTGGCAACACCGAAAGGGACATCAACGGGGCCTGACCACCTTCCCTGGCCCTCTTCGACTGAAGGGCCCCGGGAATCGTAACCGACATAGGAAACAACTTCCGCACCGTTGTGCCCTCCCACCCCTTTATAGGGGGTGAAGGGGTGCGCGGGTTCTGTCGAACATACCTGTGGTTGGAAGGAAAAAGGGGCATTGTAAAATCAGGGGGTCTTTCAAAAAAAAGGGCAAGTAGAAAATTCGTTTTTCAAATCAGAAAACGATATTTGTTTTTTTTCTTACGATTTGCTCGTCCCAATGGGTTTGGGAAAAACTCCTCTGGGGCTGGGGAATACTCTAACGGGCTCGACGATTTTAAGGGGTGCTTTCACACCCCGGGGTCCCCTCGAAGCAGTGACGCCAGAAAAAAGAAATTTCCTTCTTCGCCAACAAAAAGAGGGAGTTCCCGGAGCATTTTGCTCCCCAAAGTCTCGGACGTCGGAATCCGAGATGATCCCCCAGCGGACATATCAAAACTTCCTCCCGTCGTCGTCCACACCCCATTTATCGTATCGAATCGGATCTCTCCCAATCCGGGCGTCACCCTCAAATCGAGCGGATATTTCAAATTTTGTAAAAAAAAAAAAAAAAAAAAAAGTAAACGGAGTTTTCTGTGAAAAAGTTTGGGACAGAAACAAATCAAAGTTCCAAAGACACGTTTTTTTTTTCAAATCAAAAAAAAAAAAAAACTTACCGAGAGTCGTGTCCTAACAGTTTCAGAGGAGGGTTTAAACCCCGTCTGTAGAATAGGGGTTTGAAAAGGATCTGGGGTATTTCGCAAGCGTTGGGGCCCGCGTCGATGGTTTTGGGGGCATCAACGCGCTGAAAAGATGGGCCCCAAAAACGAAAACATCCTAGGGTTTCGGGGGCGGCGTACAGAAATTGTCTTGCAATTTAAGCATTTTTTCCCTCCCAAATGATTACCTTCCCCTCTGGTCGCCTTTATTTCGATTTTTTGAGGGTTAGCCAATAATTCGCCATTCGTGTCCGTGAGTCACGTGAGAAGTCCCAAAAAGGGTGAAAAAA
>NW_023655804.1:0-4000 GCF_015228065.2 Penaeus monodon
AATTTTTATTAAAATATTTTAACTATTATTTAATTTTTATATATATTATGTGTGTGTGTGTGTGTGTGCTGGTTGTGTGTGTGTGTGGGGGTGTGTGTGTGTGTTTTATATTGACATATATTGTGTGTGTGTGTGTTATTATATATTATATAAAATTATTTAAAATAATATATTTTAATTTTTAAATTTTGTTATGTACCCCAATTAAAAAGCACACACCACACACACACACACACCCACAAAACACCACAACACACACACACAACCACACCCCAACATATATTTTATATATATTTTTTATAAAAAATAAATTTAATATTTTAAAATCAACCAAAAAAATTTCAAATATATATAATTATTATTTTTTTTAAATTTATTATATTATTTAATAAAATTTATTAATATATATATTCTGAACAAAAAGGGAAATTAAAGTTTTTGGTCAAGTAAGAGAAGTAAAAATATTGGAAAAAATTGCTGACAGGGATGGTTGGAAACGAGGGAAAAGCAAACCGAGACATATATATATATATATATATATATATATAATATTATATAAAATTATATTTTAATTATATATTTTATATATATTATATTATCATATTATTAATTATTATAATATATATATAATATATATATATATATTATATTTTATATATATATTAAATTTTATATATATTATATATATATATATCAAACCCCCACACATTTACCCAAATGATACTTGATTGATAAATAGGGGAATAGGTGTACAATAACAATAATATTATATAATAATTTTTTTAATTTTATATATAATATATAATATAATTTATATATGTATATAATATGTATATATATACATAATGCAATTATAAAAATTAATATATATATAATAAAAATATTTATTATATATTATATATATTATTTTATATATATAGTGATAGATAGATAGATAATAGATTATCCATAATAAGACAGTAGATAAAAAATATAGATAAAATACACACAGATATATACATATAACAATACATATATATATATATATATATTATATATATAGATAATTATTATTTTTATATATAATTATATATACAATAATATATATATATTATATATATTATTATATATATATTTATGTATTATATATTTATATTTTTTATATAATATATATATATATATAATACAATTGTACAAAATACAATAACCCCCCCACACAACACACACGACAAAACACACACACACACCCACACACCTCATTTATTAATATTATTATATATTTTAATTTATATAATATATAAAAATTATAATATATAAATTGTATATATAATTGGTGTGGTGTGTGTGTTGTGTGTGTGTGTGTGTGTGTGTGTATTTGGTTTTGTGTTGTTATATTCTAATTGTGTGTGTGTTGGTGGTATATTATTATAATTATATATATATTATATATATATTTAAAAATAATATTATATATTATATGTTTTTTCATATTACAACGCCCACACCCACACACCCCCCAACCCACCCCCAAAACACACCCACCACACCACACACAAACACACTCACACACATGTATATATAAAATATATAATATATATATATATATAAAATATATATATATAATAATATAATAATATATATTATAATATATTATATATAAATATAAAATATTTTATATATTTTTATAATTTTTTTTTTTTAAGGGGAGTTTATGTTTGAGCCGCCTGGGCACAGCATGATCTTAAATTTTAGTTTTTATGTTTGTGATGACTTTGGGGTGAGTACTGGTAGGGTCCCCAGTTCCCTTTCCACGGAGAATGCCGGGTTACCTTTTTTGGGAATCATTCTCTCTATTTCATCCGGGCTTGGGACCCCCACTGATTTGGGCTGGCTTGCCCCCCCAAATGGGTAGGTAGGGGAAACGAATGTGGATAAAGAGAGAGTAGTTGTACAATTACAATAATATATATAAAATATAATAATTTTATATATATATATATATCTATATATAATATAATATAAAATTTATAGACGGGGAGATAAATGATATGATATTTGCCAAAAAGATATATTTCATATAAAACATCTAAATTAATAAAATATTAATTATATTAATATATTATATATAATATATAAAATATATATTATAATAATAATATATATATAATATTATATATATATATATATACAATATTTTTATGTATATATATATTATATATATAATAATTTTTATATATAAAACAATTACTATAAATTTCATATATAATTATATTAAGCAACCACAACCCCCCCACACAAACACACACAACCACCATACACAAACACACAAACACACACAATCACAACACAAAACACACCAACATATATTAATTATTAATATATTTAATAATATTAATATATATATATATAATATATATATATTTTTTATATATATTTATATATTATTATTAATATAATATATTATATAATATATTAAAATTTTTATAATAGTATAATGTTGTGGTTGTGTGTGTGTGTGTGTGTGTGTTGTGTGTGTGTGTGTGTGTGTGTGTGTGGGGTTTTATATTTTTATATATATATATTATATTTTTATATATATATATATATATATATTATATTTTATATTATTTTTATACACATATAAAATATATAATTTATATTTTATATTTTATATAATTTATATTAAAATTTTAATATTATATTATCATTTTATATTACATATATACAAACACGCAACACAAACCCCATACAACACACAACACACAGTAGTTCAAAGTTTGAGGGCCCCGGGCACAGCAGATACTTAATTGTAAATTTTCCTGATTGATGATCTTGATCAAATTTTCTCTAAAATTTCATCGGGGTTGGGACAGCACTGACTTGGGCTGGCTTGCCACCCAGTGGCTAGTAGGCATACCCAAAGTGAAAGTTCCTTGACAAGGAACAAGGGCACCGGCCGTTGGCTCGAACCTCGAACTCAGATTGCATCGTGACTTTCTTGAGTCCGAGGGTGTCATATACAAACCCTTTAATTTACTCTCGTCTCCTATCCGGATAGAGATTTCAGCAAGTGCTATACCTCAGTGTTACTAAAAAAATATTATCTTCCTAAATGTACAAATCTCCAGAAGCGGTAGGGATCAAAAACTTCCTTTAAGGAATCGATGCCGATTTCCGCTTAAGAAAATCGGCATATATATATATATATATATATATATAAAAATATAATATATATATTATATTATATATATATTTTATTTATATATATTATATAATATATATATATATATATATATATATAATATATATTTTTGTTGTGTGTGTGGGGTGTGTGTGTGTGTGTGTGTGTGTGTGGGGTGTTGTGTGTGTGTGTATATATGTATATATGTACATATATTATATATATATATATATATATATATATATATTTTATATATATTGGCATATATATGTAGTCTATATATGTATATATCTGTGTGTATATATCTATATCTATTTTTCTATCTCTCTATGTATATATACAAATATATATATATATATGTATATATATATATATATATATATAATATATATATATATATATATCATATATATATATATTATAAATATATTATAACGTTAAATAAATAATATAGATTTTACACACAGATATATCATTATCAATACCATATATACAATATAAGAATATATATTATATAATTATATTATATATATTATTAAATACAACACACACACACCAACACAACACACCCACACAAACACACACACACACCACACACCACACACGCACCACGACACACGCACCACGCCACACGCACACACTGAACATCCACCACACGCAAAATATATATTATAATGATATAATATATATATATATATAGTATAATATATATATAATATTTATTTATTATAAAATTCCTTTAAGATCGATCCGATTCCGTTTAAGAAATCGGCATATTATATCACAACACATATATATAATATATATATTTATATATATATATATATATATATTTATATA
>NW_023655805.1:0-2500 GCF_015228065.2 Penaeus monodon
TATTATTTTTATTCAATTAACATTTTTACCAATTATATCAATAGTATTTTCCAATAAACGGGTTATGGATAATATATAATTTATAATGAAATATTATATATATATATAATATATATATATGAATTATAATATATATATATATATATATAATATAATTTATAATTATAATATAATTATATATTAAATATATATATATATATATATAATGTAAATTTATATATAATCTATATAAATATATAATATATATATATATATATTTTAATATATATATTATATATATAGTATTAAATTATATATATATATATATAATATATTTTAATTATATATAAAATTATTATATAAAATACTATTATATATATATAATTAAATATATTTTTTATATATAGATTAATATATATATATATATATAAATATATATATATATATTATATTATTATATCTATATATATATGTAAATATTATATTATATATTTTTTATCTTTTCTATATATAATCTATTTTAAAGGAATTTTATCTATATCCTACATTATTTATATATAATTAAAATTTATCTTATACTAATTTTCTATATATATCTATTCTAATGTAATATTATATCTTTCATTTTATATTTCTCTATCATTTTCTATCTTATATATTCATATTATATTTATATTACTGTAACTATATATATATTATCTTTTATTCTTATATTATATATATATATATATTTATAATGTCATTTATATATATCTTTATTATATATTATATATATTATATTATATTTCTTTCTGAAAATCTTTCTTTTATATAATCTTTATATATTTTATATCTATATATCTATTATAATGTAAATTTTTATTTTATATTTAATTCTATATATTTCTATATTATATAATTTAATTATTATTTTATATTATATATATCTTTATCTAATATATATAATGTAATCTATATATATTTTTTATATTTATTATTATTATCTCTATTATCTTATCTTTTCCATTTATCTCATCTATTCATTCTCTTTTCCTATCTTATTATATATATATATCTCTTTTAAATTTTATCTATATTATTCTATTCTTCTCTTTTATATCTATCTATCTATTTGTCCATACCTCTCTATATTTCTACTCTATCTAATCTATATCTTCTTATATATATCTATTATCCTTATTTAAATTTACTTTATATATTATCTCTATCTTTCTTACTTAATTATCTCTCTCTATTCTCTAATTCCATTATATATATCCCTATATCATTCTCTTATATTTTATATCTTTATATCATCTATTATATCTCTATATTCAACCTGTCCATTCTTTCTATTATTACCCCTATCTATCTCTCTGTTTATCTCTTATCTATTTTACTTCTCTTCTCTATCTCATCTATCTTCTCTCTATCTCTTATTATTTATTTTTTTCTTGTCATTCTTCTCTTCTCCCTATTAATGTAATTATCTTTATTCTTTCTCTCTCTATTTTTCTTATATATATTTCGAATGCTCCCTCCCCCATCCTGTTCCTATGTTGTATTTATCTTTTTTCTTTTTTTAAATATATTATTTTCTTTTTTTCTTATTGTTCTTATTTCCATATGTTTGCGCCTCTACTTACCTACATACGTATGTTTTATATATATCCCTGTATGTTATATATGTTATCCCATATATATGTATGTATATGTCCCTATATATGTATGTTTATACATATATATCTTTTATGGATGTATTAGTCATACATATATATATATTTATTATATTATATATTATTATTGTATCTATATATATATATATATATATATATATATATATATATATATATATAAATCAGTGCAAGTGCAGACACAAAGCACCGCATACGAGTACGTGGGTGCATCCATGCACACACTCATCGCCCGCGCGGGTATGTGAGCACGCGCGCTGATTTAAATAATTTTAAATAAAACGAACCTAGATACGATGAAATTCCTTGGGCTAGGAACTTACCTCGATTGCCTATTTAGCCATGGGTGGGTAAAAAGGCAATATCAATGCGGCCTTGCATTACTCCATTACTCCAAGTCAGTGCTGGTCCCAAACCCGGATAAATAGAGAGAAAGATTACCTAAAAAAAGGGAAAACCGGCACTCTCCGTGGAAAGAAACTGGGGACCCTACCACGTACTCACTTCCAGAGCATCAACAACATGAAAACTACAATTAAGTATCATGCTGTGACCACGGCGGCTCAAAAATGAACCTACCGTAAAAAAAAAAAAAAAAAAAAAAAAAAAAAAAAAAGATATATATATATATTATTCATATATACATACATATATATATATATATATTTTGTGTGTGGTGTGTGGGTGTGTGTGTTTTGTGGGTGTGTGTGTGTGTGTGTGTGTGTGTGTGTGTGTGTGTTTTTCCATTCTTCATTTTTTTTTTTTTTTTTTTTTACGGTAGGTTCATGTTTGAGCCCCCGTGGTCACAGCATGATACTTAATTGTATTTTTCATGTTGTGATGCTCTT
>NW_023655806.1:0-3998 GCF_015228065.2 Penaeus monodon
AAAAAAAAAAAATTTTTAAAAAAAAAAAAAAACCCCCCCCCCCCAACAACAACAAAACAAAAAACAAACAACAAAAAAAACAACAAACTTTAAAAAACCCTAAAAACCCAAAAACTACAAAAAAAAAATAAACAATTTAAAAACATTACATACCAGAAAACAACAAATTTTAAAAAAATACATAAAATACAAAAAAAAAATAATAACCCATACAAAAACCAACCAAAAAAACACACAAACCAAAACCAAAAAAAACACCCAAAAAAAAACAGAAGAAAAAAACTCCCAAAAACCCAAAAAACAAAAACTCCCCCAAACCCCCCCAAAAAAAAAAACAACGACAAAAAAACGAAAAAAGGGGGCCGAAAACAAAAAAGAAATAAACCCTTCCCCCCCCAAAAAAAAAAAAAGAAGGGGGGGATTTTTGGGGGGAAAGAAAAAAAAAGTGGTGTTTTTTGAAAGTTTGTGGTTTTTTCTTTTTTTGTAGGGGGGGTGGTATTTGGGGGGGGGGGGGTGGGGGTTTTTTGGGGGGGGGGGTTTGGGGGGGTTTTTAAAGGGTGGGCGGGGTTTTTTTGGGGGGGGGGGGGGGAGGGGGTTTGGGGGGGGGGGTGGGGGGGGGGGAAAAGGGGGGGAAAGGTGGGGTTTGGGGGGGGGGGAAGGGGGGGTTTTTGGGGGGGGGATTAAAGGGGTTAAGGGGGGGGAAGGGGGGGGGGGCCCCCAAAAAAATTTTTTTGGGGGGAAAATTTTTTTTTTTTTTTTTTTTTATTTTTCTTTTTAAAAAAAAAAAAAAAAATTCTTGGGGCCGAAAAGGGGAAAAGGGGGGGGGAGGGGGCCTTCCAAAAAAAAGGGAAAAAAGGAAAAAAAAAGGGGGGGAAAAGGGGGTGGGGGGGAGGGTTTTAAATTATAAATAAATTTTGGGGGAATTCCCATTTTTTCCCCCTGGCCGAAAGGAGGGGGGGGGGGGGGGGAAAAAAATTTAATGGGGGGGGGGGGGTTTTTGGGGGGGAGTCCCCCCCCCCTTTTTTGGGGGGAGGGGGGGGTTTTCCCCCTAAAAATTTTTTTTTTGTCTTTTGAGTCTTTGGGAATTTTTCTGTTTCCCCCCCTTTGTTTTTTTGGGTGATGTTTGGGGGTTTTTTCTGTTGTCTTTTTTGGTCTGTTCACCTTGGGGGTGT
Source organism: Penaeus monodon (assembly GCF_015228065.2). Taxonomy (NCBI): domain Eukaryota; kingdom Metazoa; phylum Arthropoda; class Malacostraca; order Decapoda; family Penaeidae; genus Penaeus; species Penaeus monodon. The sequence continues at coordinate 1,173 of NW_023655806.1, forward strand.
TGTTTCTTTTGTTGAGTCTGTTGGGAATCTGTCCCCCTCTGCGTCTGTTAAGATCCATGGGAAAATTGTATGGGTTTCCCCCCCTTTTGAGTCTGTTAGAATCTGTCCCCCGTCCCCCGTCTGCGTCTGTTAAGAAACCACTGGGATATTATCTGTTGTTAGAGTCTGTTGGAATCTGTCTGTCTGTTTGCGTCTGTTTTAAAGAAACCATTGGGGGTATGTATTTTTCTGTTGGGGTCTGTTTAAATCTGTCCCCGTCCCCGTTTGCGTCTGTTAAATCCCCTTGGGAGTGTTAAAAGTGTTTCCCCCGTTAGAGGCTGTTTGGAATCTGTCTGTCTTTTTTCGTCTGTTACGGAAACCATTGGGATTTGTAAAAGTGTCCCTGTTGAGTCGTTTAGAATCTGTCTGTCTGTTTGTGTCCTTTTTACGATCCATTGGGATTGGGGATTGTCTGTTAGGGTCTGGTTTGGAAAACTGTCTGTCCCCTTTTGCGGTTTCTGTTTTCGATCCATTGGGATATGTATCTGTCCCCCGTTAAGTCTGTTTGGAAATCTGTTCTGTCTGTTAAGGGTCCTTGAAATCTTTTTGTCCCTTTTTTTGAATCTGTTGGGGTATGTCCCCGTCTGTTTCGTATTTAATGTCGTTTTGTTCTTTCCCCCTTTGCAGTTTGTTTTTTATTAATGTCAGCTTTCCCCCTTCCCGAAAAACGTCCCCCTTTTAAAACTGGCAATTAGGTTGGGGTGTGGTTTTTCAATAAAAAAAAGTGTTTATTTATTCGAATGTGTTGTGCCTGTTGCAGTCTGTCGCGTTCTGGTAGAGTCTGTTTGGCCTGTTTGTTGGAGGCTGTTTGGGGGTCAAAACAAATGTTTTTGGGAGATTTTTTTTATTTCCTATTGAAAATAGTTTTCGGTAGATTTTTAACCCTTTTATAAGGGTTTTTTTGCAGTGTTTTTTCTCTAAATTCTAACCTGTTCTTTTTTTAAAAATAAACCAGTGTCTATTAAGCTAAAAGCAAGTCTATGCCCCGCCCCTCTGTTTAAAAACCCCGTTTTATATTCTGTCCCCTTGTCTGAACGTTCATCTGCATGCCAATGTTTTAGGAAAAAAATCGAGGTATATATTCCACAAACCACACCCACAAAACACACCCAACACACAACACAAAACACACCCCAAAAACACAAAACACCCCCAAAACACACACCACACACACCAAAAACATATAAATATTTGTTATATTATATTTTTATAAATGTATGCTGTATACATATAATTTTATGTAGTATGTCTAATAATTTTTTTAGGAGAAAACATCATATCAAACTGTTACCCTTTTTCGTAAATTTTTTTTTTTTTTTTTTTTTTTTTTTTTTTTTTTTTTTTTTTTTTTTTTTTTTTTTTTTTTTTTAAAACAAGTGTACAAACACGTGTTGTAAAAAGTACAAGGTATTTTTTCTTTTTTTTTGTTGTGTGTAGAGTGTGAGTGAAGCCTCACACGTAGAAAAAAAAAAGAAAGAAATAGGGGAACAGATAGATGAAGGAGAAGAGAAGAGAGGGAGAGAGAGAGAAAGAGAGAGAGAGAGAAAGGGGGGAAGAGGGAAGGAAGAAAGGGAAAAGAGAGAGGGGGGTTAAATAGAGGCCGACAAAGGGAAAAGACAAACAGGCAGCGGCAGATAGAAAAGGGTATAACTGATAGACGGAGACCCCAACTGACAGGCCAGCTGACAAACAGACTAAAAAAAAGACCGAATAGACAGTAGACAGATTTTACTGTTTTAAAAAAAAATGGGGGTTACACAGACAGCAAACAGACAAACCGAAAAAGATTTTACTGGAAAAACAGACGCAGATAATCAGGGCATAAAAGAATATACATTTATCTTCATACATACATAATACTACACACAACAGACAGACAACAGACGACAGACAGAAAAGACAGACGACCCTACATACATGCAAAACTCATCCTTTTGTATTAATGCCCCCAAGCATGCTGTATGTATGTTGTATGTATGGCCCGTCTGTCTGTCTGTCTGTCCTTCCCCCCGTCTTTCTCTGTCTGTCTTCTGTCTGTATTATTTGGAAAGTATGTATGTTGTGTTATTTAGTATGCATGTATGTAAAAGTATGTAATTGTTTAAGTTTAGGTATGTATTATGTATGTATGTATGTATGTATGTATTATGTATGATGTGTTGTCCCATCTTTGTCTGTCCCTGTCTTCTGTCCCCGTCTTGTCTGGTGTAAAAAATACACACAAAACATAATACATACAGAAAAGACAGCGACAGACAGACAAACAAATACAAAACCATCAAACATACATACATACTTTCAAAACATCCCTACATACATACATAATAAATCTACTACAGCATCATACAACATACGTACGTACGTATAGACAGCAGACAACAGACAGACCAAAAACAGAAAAGGGGCAGACAGACCAACAAGGCCATACATACATACAGATAGCCCCTTCGATACATACAAACATACATACATCGTACTACAGACAGACAACAGGCCCGACAGACAACGACAGGCAAAAACAGAAAACAGACAGACAGACCAAATACATCATACAAAGCTACATACATAAAAATATCTACATATACATACAACATACAAACATACATGCATAATCATACATAAATACGTACAAAAACATACATACATACATACCATACAGACAACAAAAAACAAACAAAACAGACAGACAGACAGGCAAAACAAACATATATAAAAAATTTTTTACAAAACATAAATCCAACTTCAATTTCCTTCTACCCCCCCCTTCCCCTACCCCCCCCCCCTCCC
>NW_023655807.1:0-7500 GCF_015228065.2 Penaeus monodon
TCGTAAATTTTAAAACATAGAAATGTTTTGGATGGTGATGAGATGTATGATGATGATGATGATGAGAGTGGAATGGGATGGGTAGGAAGGATGAGGATGAGGAGAGGAATGTAATAAATAAAAAAATAATGATGATGATGATTATGATGATGATGATGATGATGATGATGATGATGATGATGATGATGATGATGATAGATAATAATAATAATAGACAAATAATAATAATAATAATAATAATAATAATAATAATAATAATAATAATAATAATAATAATGATAATAAGAGGAAGAAGAAGAAGAAGAATGACAATAGCATTAATAATAACAATAATAATAATGACAATATAATGATAATGATGATGATAATAATAATTATAGTAATGGTAACATTAACAATGTAAATAATAATGATATTGATTATAGAAATTATGATAATAAAATGATAATGATTTTATTATATTTTATATTAATTATAATAATAATGATGATGATAACAGAATAAGAGTTGTAGTAATGATAATGGGGATAACAATGATGGTGATAATAATATTGATGATGAAGATGATGAAGATGATTATGATGATGATGATAATGCGGCTGCTGCTGCTACTGATGATGATGATGATGATGACGATGGTGGTGGTGATAATGGTGATGATGATAGCAATAATGATAACAAAATAATACTAGATAACATTACAAATTTTCTACTATTACTAATACTTCTACGACTTCTACTACTGCTGCTGCTGCTACTAGTGATTAATTAATTAATTTTAGTATGATTCCATTTGTTACAATGAATATTCTTGGTGTGACATGATGTCTGTTTTATTTTGCTTATAAATAACCCCCTGTGTGTGTGCAACCAATGGCCGGGGTTACCATCCACTGCAGGCGAGGGAATTGTACGCAGGTCAGCAAGACCAGATCGCTACCGCTGCACTACACCACACAATAATAGCAATAGTGAAAATAATAATAATAATAACAATAATATTAATGTTAATTATAATAATAATGGTAATAACAACAACAACAACAACAACACCAACAACAATATATAATAATATAATAATAATAATAATAATAATAACAATACTACTACTGCTACTATTACTAATACTACTAATACTAATACTAATAATAACAGTAATAATTATAATGATACTTATGGTAATAGTAATAGGTACAGTAAAAGTTAATCGTAATAGTAATAGTTATGACAATAATAGTAATTAGTGATCGCATGAAAATGATGACAATAGTAAAAACAAAAACAATAAGAATAATTGTAAAAATGCAAATACTGATAATGATTGCAAGGATAATAATTATGATAATATTTATGATAATAATGATAATGATAACAGTAATGATAAAGAGTAACATTGATTATAGCAATCATTATAAAATTAATGATAATAATAATAGTATTAATAATGATAATGACAATAATAACAACAATGATAAATAATATATAATAAATAATAATATAAAATATAAATAATGATAATGATAATGATAATAATGATAATAATAATAATAATAATAATAATAATAATAACATAAATAATATGATATGATGATAATGATAATGATAATTATAATAATAACAGCAATGATAATATTAATTATGATAACAATAATTATAACAACAACAACAACAACAATAATAATATCAGAATGATACGTGATTTAGCTTCCTCCAGTGCAAATTCTACCTGAAAAATCATAAATGCATTAGTCTGAACTGATTTATAAGACAGCGCCTTTGCTGATAACGTACTGGTAACGACGAAGATGTAGGAATCCTATTTTTTCCCGACAGCGCTGAAATAATAGTGGTAACAAGTAATAATGGTTTCGGTAATACTCACATCGGAAATTGATTTAGAGTTGTGGAATAATAATTAGAATAAAAATATTGCTAAAGATTCCCTATTCATTATATAGCACGTAAAAAGTGCAATAATGTGTTATAATACATTTAAGTTGCGCCTACATGTATGGTGTGTAAATTAAGTTTAGTTTAGTCCTTTATTTACCACCCTGGCTAACTGCACAAGCGTGGTCAAGCTGTGGTACATTTGATGCATGGTAACACTATATAAAGGTATTACATTTGAATTCTAGTCTATAACATTATTATGATAAGTACTATATCAGTTGAAGGAAAGGAACAATTACATAGTCCTTTATCTACTCATCTGCCACGCCGGCGTACAGCTTGGGCGTGGAAAAGCATTGCTACATTTGATAGGCGGTCATGTGATACTACATTCAAAATTTAGGATACAACATAAGGATATTTTCTAAGATATCAGATGATATGACATGGTTACATAATTTTCCGCACCTCATGCTGGGTGGTCTGAAAGACTGCAACACATGGTACTCTGGATATAATGTGGAAGTGTTCGCTTATTTCTTCATTACACAGTTTACACTTAGTTCTTCCGACATTACAAACTGTACTGAGCTGCTAGTATAATCTATATCCATGCCTGATTCTTGCGGTCATTATATCACACTGTCTTGTTCAGATGAATCAATCTTGTGTTAACCGGCCATAGTGCTTTATGCTACAGCTTTCAGGGCGTTGAGAATTAATCAACTCAAGTCAAGTTCCTCTTTGAAGGAAGCTTTGATGATGTATAAAATCCTAGAAAGAGGTAACCAAGAGTATAACCACACTTTGTTTTATCACATACTGACTATGCTAGGTGATCGGCATGATCATGCCTAGGGATTCCACATGCGATGGAATCCACACAAACGTATATCATGGCCTCTTTTCTTTTGCACGATACCGGTTATCCTGACGCCATTTGCAATATTTCTTGCACCTTTGTCTAGTGTTCAGAGCCTGGAGAAGCACTCTGATAATCGCAGAAAATTACCCCTGAGCCTTGATTTAATAAAATTCGGTGGCCATGAGCATTCCTGCCAACTCAGTTTGCGTAATGCTAGCCCCAGTTTATGAACCCTCCTACGATCCTGGTGCTGCAAAATATCGTTTTTATATACAACAAAAGCGCATCCTGTTCTGCTTCCCACACTGCAAGGATCCGTCAATGTAGCATTCATATGCATTGGACAGAATTTCAGATGCGCATATATAATTGCAAGTGCATACTGCTTAACTATAGCAGGAGACACTGTCGGGGGGGGGGGGGGGGGGGCAGTCGTATAATATACATTTAGGTCCGACATTTACCACGGTGGAACAGAACGTCCATGTAGGGCCTTAGCTATGGGTATGTTCAGCTGAGCTAAGTGTTTACATGTTCTTGTACCCATGGATTTGAGTATGAATCGGTGTTGTCATCAAGTGGCTCCTCTATTCTATGGTTTAGTTGTCTTTGGAACTCTGTACAAAGAGGGGGTTCTCTAATTATTTGACACTAAATGTTGGGGTTTTATGTTAATTTCTTTCAAAACAAAAGGTAAATTAAGTCTGTTCTCATATTCACACCCTTTTTGTTCTAGACACAAGTGATCCTCAGGGCCTATTTTGTACAATTTCAAAATAGCAACTCTGATGCATGATAATCTATGCTGCTGTAGTAGGGCAAGAAAATAGTCCCCGAAATATTAATTAAACCCAGGTCTTTGCCACAGTGCCCCTAGAGGGTTTTCAGCCTTTCCCACAGGTTTTTTTTTTTTCAGTTTTTTTTGTAAACTCTGCACCTGACATCCCCCAGGTATTTGTACTGATACAAGATCTAGCTCATGTCATTTAATTAAAACCTTTGGAAAGGGGGATGGTCTTTGGGTTAAGACCCTTTTTTTTTTTCAGTCAGATTATCAGCCACCTTAATACCCTTGCTGAAAGTATATCTAAATCCCTCGCATTTTTTAATAAAATATCCGGCATAGTAAAAAATGGAGTCTTCCCCTCAAGGGGTATTTCGCCTAGTAATCTATGCTTGGGATTTTAAAATCATGGACAAATACCCTCCTTGGGTGTGCCGTTAAAATACCCTTTATGAGTCCCTTTTTAAAGCTCCTAAAGAGAACTGAGCCATCGATTAAACGGGGCCCCTTTTTCCCTTTTTTTTTCTCCATACGTGGTTAAAAAATTTTTTCTTCTAATACTTCGCAAGAAATTTTTCCCAAAGTTTATTACAACATGATTTTTAATTTTCTGAATTCTTGTTGGCTTTTAAAAACGCAAAAGATTATCTACTCATTTATCTTTTAACTTAGCAAACTCCTAAACCCCTTTTTGTTCCAGGCCAATTGGGTCATTGATCCCCCTCGGTGCATGGGAGGCCTGCGCCTCTTTTTTTTCGGGGTTTTCGTGAAAAACTCTGTGACAACTTTGATTAGACCCCGAGAAAATTTCAAAAGTTGTTATTTCAAACCCTAGACCACTGATGATTATTCTGAGCCTAGTGATTTAGGGGCAGTCGCTGTCTAAGTATAGTCTGGCGCACTGCAAAAAAATCAAAGACTAAACTCCGTACATGAATCAGCTTCCCTGGACATTTTTTTTTTGGCAATACGTAAACTAACCTGCCCCCCTCCCAAATAAGTCCTCTGCTTCTTTATGATCTACTATTGATGAAATGATTGATTCTTCCATACTTTGCATTTAATCGTCAGCATACTTGTTTTTTGGGTTTTGAAACTGTGGGAGAACTAACCCAATATTTTTGAGTTCTGGCATATACATTATTGAAAATAAACCCCGTGGCGTCTGAAATTTTTAAAACAAATTTTTCCGGGTTTGTTTAAATAAATTTGTGGGGAGGTTCCTTCCCATATTCCAATCCCCTCATGGCGTATTCACATATGAAAAAATATCCCTTAATTGCAGGGGTAATTTCATCTTAAGCAACAGCACAAATGGTTCTTGCACGCAAAAAACAACAAAATTTTTATCTACGGAGTAAAACCTTTCACTCCCCAGCTTAATAATGTTATAGTGCTTTTTGGCAATAGTACTTCTTTCTGTTTATCCTCTAAATGAATAATAGATTCACTTTAAAAAAATATACTCTGATTATGGTTTCATTACAAAGGGAGTCTAAAAATTAATACTTTAACCATTTCAAACTTTGGTCTTGGCTTTGCTCCACTTCTCATTACAGTCCTTTCGGTTTGTTTTCCCAGTGTCACAGTTCTGATATTGTTCGTCGCTGCTGTCAACGTGACCCCCCCAGCCATCAACCAATATTTCGCCCTTTAATAAAACTTTCTCCCCCCACAAATCCTTGTTCGAAGTTTTGGGGCTGCAATATCACTACCCCTAAAATCCGTTAAACACACACACAACACAAACACACCACACACACACAACACAAACAACACACAACACCACACACACACACACACACACCACAACACACAACCTAAAATAGAGGCCACCCCAGTCTAAGGGCCTCCTGCCTCAGCCTGCAGCAGCTCCCTAAAAAGGTGAGAATAAACCTAATTATACCTGTGTTCCAAGAGCAGCTAGCAAGGTACGTTCTTTACGTACTGGTTTTTATTTTATATTTTGGCCAGCCCCAAACCCTAAGGGTTAAAACTAAAAGACAGATTTCTCTTAAAGATGAAGACCTTCAAAAAATGATAAAAATTTAAAAAAAGGGAAAAATATTAATTAAAATTTAAAATTTTTTAGGTTTAATTTAATTTATTTCTTTTTTTTTTCCCTAAAGCCCACATCCCTTTAACACTGGTGCTCTCGTAGTGATAACGTGGAAACTTAATGAGTTTGGCCCCCTTTTAAAATTTTTCGGACCTCCCAAATTTTTGTTTGAAACAGATTAACATAAAAAGTAAATGAAACCAAGATCCCCGCCATTTGGGGATGTGTGCGCCTCATTTTCTCAAACAAGGGATGGGTCTTCGCTTCCACGACATCACAGTGAAAAAGTCCCCCGTTTGTATTTGGGGGGGAGAATTTATAGTCCCTACTTAAATTGACTGAAGATCCCGTAAGTTTTTTCTGATGGGACATTTTTCGTGTTATTCGGCTTACATGGGAAGTCAGGGGTGCCGAAGGAGAATCCATAAGTTTTGCGTTTCTAAAAAATCCATTTAACAACAGTAAAATAGTATCTGACAAGACAGTCACTTATTTTTTTCCATGTCCCCGTCCGCGTGTTTTCATACTTAAATTTTTGTTTTGTTCTTTTCCCGAGCTTTTATTTCCTTTAAAAGTTTTAAGCCATTTACAAAAAGCCTTTGGATTGGGGTGCGCCTTCTGCCATATGGTTGTGCGGGGATTCCCCCCCAGGCCTGCGGTTATCCCTCTGTGAGGATCAAAAATCCTTGTTCCCTCCTTCAGCTGAGCAACTTTTTTTCGCATAGTCGGTGGCCCCCACACCCCCCCTTCACGGCAGCCCCGGGAAATCTCTGCGGCTGGTGATGTCACACAGGCACGGTCGGACGCTTCCCCGGCACGCTGGTCGCGGGTTGGGTTGGGAGGGTCGTGCTGGTCACTCGCGGTCGGTGCTGGTACCACAGAGGGTGTAGGGGGAGGGGACAGGGCAGGGAGGCCGTGCACCCCCAGTGCCAGGCAGTCACAACCTGTCATCCCCAACCTGAAGCATGATGGACAAAACTGGTGCATCTGGAGTACTCTCTCCTTCTGCAGCACTGCGAGGGCACTCCTTGGAAGTATGTTGTTCGTCACAAGCTGCACAGCGTGCCTTGCCCTTGCAGTACTTAGCTACATGGCCACTTCCCATGCATTTATAGCAATCACAGGGGATGCTCTCCACGGCCGCACGTGGCTGGTGGTCATGTATTTTCCAATTCGAGAAAAGTGTTATATACTGGTAGTGGTTGCTCTTCTTTCATATTAAACGGATGCGGTTAAGTGGTTGCCCATCCTTGTGCACTTTATAGCCTTGTGAACTCCGTCGAGTGCATACGCGTTTTCAAGATCAAGCTTTTTGGTTGAAGTGTGTGACGAGGTATTCGCAATATTTTTCTTGTTTCTTTGGTTCGTCACATAATTTGAAGGTAATGCCTCCAATTAATCCCCCAATAAAATTGTCAATATAGTTCTACTGGGAGCGAGCGAGTGTGTCTCCTCGTACAAGATCGAGAAGAGCATCCCCCAGGAACGGAGGGTTGTTGCCGAGGTCCTGTAGCCATTTAATTTTTTTTCGCTTTCGTCTGAAAGGGAAGGCGAGGTGGACATAATTCTTCTTTGGTGCCAGTGGCGTCTTACCGGCATTGTCGGTCTTTTTTCTTAGCTTTCGACTTCGCTAATTTGAAGCCGTCACTTCCTCCGTCAGCGTTGCCCACCTGGGCGTCGTGATCACCTTCAGCACATCCCTGTTGCATGGCAAAGGATTCAGCAGGGCTATCCACTGAACTACTAACTGAAGAGCACTCTTCAGCCGCGGGAGGGGTGAGGCAGTTATCCACCGAGTATTCCCTCTCAGTGTGTACAGGGTTACGCAGCGCCTAGCCCTCCCGGCTCGCCTGCCTCATGAAAGGTGAAATATAGCGCTCGGGACAACCGGGCTCTAAG
>NW_023655807.1:10000-12500 GCF_015228065.2 Penaeus monodon
GAAATTATAGTCACAGAGTTGCTATTATTCTCACGAAAAAGAATACAAATGCACTAATTGGGTACAGCCCAATAAATGATCGCGTTATAAAAGTTAGAATACAAGCAAAACCTTATAACATTAGTATTATACAATGCTACGCACCAACCAACATTGCAAGGGAGGGAAAGATGGAAAATTTTTATAAACACTCTCCAAGAAGCTTTTAGACACAATCCCTAACAGAGATGTAAAGTAATTATGGGGGACCTCAACGCCAAAGTAGGCAAAAAATGATCTAAAAAATGACATCTGTGGAAAATTCGGCCTCGGAAAATATAAATGAAAGAGGTGAAGATTTTATTAAATTCTGTAGTACAAATACTTTAGTTTAAGCCAACACATTGTTCCAAAAACCCCCCCAAAGCCATTTGTACACGTGGTTTTCACCAGACAAAAGAACACGCAACCTGGTGCCGACTGCAACAGTGACCAACAACTACTAACTATCGACTTTCAAATAAGACTCAAAAAGATGGAGCGTCCAACACCACCTCTAAAGCTCGACTACAAAACTCTTGACAACAATTACAGATTACAGTGCCCAAACAATTTGAATTGCTAAATTAATGTGAAGATGATAAAACACCAATGGTTGTGGGAAGAAGGAAAGACTCCAGCTGAGCGCTGCTTAAGAATCTATCGCCAAAAGAAAAAGACAAATTCCCCCTGGAATCTGAAGAAACACTAAGTGAATTGAAACAAGAAGTGCCAAACAATCAAAGGTATCAATAATCCAGTTGAAGAAGTAATTTACAAAAAAACCAAATACAAAAATTCAAAATTATTGCGACAAGATAAGGAAAAATATTTAAATGAACATTGCCAGAGAATTGAAAACTGTTCTATCAATAAGACAACTGAAGAACTCTACCAAGGAGTACGAAACATTGCAACGAAAATTTAAACCTACAATGGACACTATCAAAACTGAAGATGGACTAGTTTTATGTGAGAAAAGAAGTCAAAGATAGATGAATCAAAAATTGTTCAAACCTATAGAAAAAAGAATAAAGATCTAACAACAACATTAATTAGACTCAATGACAGCGAAGATGAACCACCGGGCCCCTGTTAAACGAAGTTATAAAATCCATAAAAGAATTAAAGAATAAAAAGAGCCCGGGAATGACGAAATAACAGTAGAACTAATCAAGAATGCTGGCGAAGTGTTGAATACTTCTCTACAAAAATTTTTTCGAAAATTTGGAATGAAAGAAGATGGCCAGAAGACTGGGAAAAAATCGTCTTACTCCCATACCTAAAAAAAGAGAGCACTCCCAAAGCAACAATAACAGGGGACAAATTTCATTAATAAGTCACAGCAGCAAAATTTGTTGAAAATTATTGCTGAAGAATGAAAATTTAAAGTTAAGAGAAAATTACAAACGAACAAGTAGGATTTTCGCCCTGGAAAAGGTACCAGAAACCAGATTCTAAATCTAAAATTGATCATAGAGAAATCAGAGAACATCAGAAACTGGGGTTTCATCAATTACTCGAGGGCTTTTGATACTGTTGATCACGATATCCTCTGGAATAACATGAACGATATGAAATTTCCAAAACACATAATAAAAGCCAGTATGGCCAACAACAAGCAGCTGTGGGAACTACTTTGGGTTAACATAATGGTTTGAAGTCAACCAAGGAGTATGACAAGGGTTTCATTCTGCCTCCGCATCTTTTTAATATAAGTTCTGAAGCAATTATGAGAGGTGCTCTAGAGAATTTTGACGGAACTGTAGATGTTGGAGGATACAAAATATCAAATCTAAGATATGTCTATGATATAGTTTTAATTGCCAGCAGTATCATTGAACTACAACAAAATACTCGATAAAATTAGAGAAGCAAGCGAAAAGGCTTGTTTATTTCTTAATGCCAAGAGAACTAAGAAATAGGAAGATTCGAAGATAACCGTCAGTGAACGATGATGAACATGTTACAATCAATGGAGTGGTTGTGGAAAATGTGAAAGAGTTCACTTATCTTGGAGCTATTTTTACTAATGCATATGATGATTCACCGGAGATAAAAAGAAGAATTGTCATTACCAAAAACGCCACAGTTGCTCTCAATAACATCTGGAAAGACCGAAGCATTACCTTACGGATAAAGCTGAGGTTATTGAACTCATTAGTTTTCCCAATTGCATCATATGGTTTCTGATGGTTGGGTGCTGGGAAAAAGATAGACTAGAAAAGGGTCAATTAGTTTTGAACTATGCTGTTTCAGACGAGTACTACGTATTAACTGGACAGAAAGAAACGAATGATGAAGTGCTGAGAAAAAAATTAATTGTAAAGACCAGCTGTTGGACATCTTGAACAAAAAGGAACTAAAGGTTATTGCTGTTATCAGAGGTAAAAGTATTGAGAAAACTTGCTGACAGAGATGGTGATAGGAAACAGAGGAAGAGGCAAAAGGACGACAAGATTGAGCGACAACATCAAAGATA
>NW_023655807.1:15000-47500 GCF_015228065.2 Penaeus monodon
CCAGTTTTAGTAACATAACTGGATGGCGTCTGCTAGTGACGTCATGCTAGTGGTTTGCCTGTCATCATTAGTGACGTCATAAACCGTGATAATGCAGCCACTCACAGGTATCCGTATGGTCGAGACAATAGCCAAGTTAAGTAAGTTTATTTACCTCCCTGGTTATCATGATTACAGTTTTACATATATCTGATATAGTACAATAGTCTGTGACTACTGTAATTGTACAAGGTAACATAGAAATATAAATCATAAATCATACAAATAATATTACTTTGATATGCTTTTCCCACTGTGTTTAAATAACACTGTTGTTTGTTTACGGTAGTTATTACATAGTAAAGTTAGGATATAGTACGAGTATATCTTCCATTGTAACAGATACGGATAAGTCCGATATGCAAAGCTTAGCCTCACCCGGGCTATGCCCATGAAGGGAGCCCGGCCTGTGTCGACTAATGCCAACTCGCTCACGTGTGTCAGCTTGTGCTGACCCGGCTGAACCGAGTCCTTACCCGCCGTGGTGCCCAGCCACAGCAGTAACCTCCAGGCGTCAATTGCAACTTCTCGCGCCTGGGCGGGGCGCGAACCGCCGACCCATCGGATATGAGGCCGACACGTTACCACTGTACTAGCCTGGAGGCTTTGTATCAGATGAAATAAAATATTCACATAGTTCTTTATACCTCATGTTAGGTGGTCTGAAAGGCTGTATCACATGGCATTCCGAGATATAGTGCTCAAGTTAAGTTAAGTTAAATATTTACCACCCTGGCTTGTTTTCTTCTGCACTTCTTGCACCATGCAGTTGCCAGTACATTCTGTAACCTAAACGTATTCTGGCAATTACAACATCACTTTGGTGCCACCCATAGGAAGGCTTGCTACCTCTGATCGTAGTGCCTTCTGGTACAACTTTCAGGCCTCTGATTGTTCGTCAGATCTACTAGTTCTTCCTTATGAGAACTTTTCAATATATGTGCAATCTTAGCAAGAGGCATCCCAAGATCTATGTTCACAGAATCTTTGCTACAGACTTCCTTCGCCAATCTGTCTACGTATGCGTATGCATGAGATGGTATCCATACAAACTGAATGTTGAAATTGCACTCTATTGCATAAGTTATGCTATGCTTAAATGCAACTCACAATTTCTTCTTTGCCACCTGCTTTGAAAGAATTCAGTGTCCGAAGAGCACTTTCAAGTCACAGAAAACTACTCCGAGCCCTGAGAAATTAAGAATTCCTTTGGGCGGAAGTATACCTCCACACTCCATTTGTGTAGTGCTGGCCCAATTTGGCACCCTCATATTAACTTGATGTTGTAGTAAGCCGTTTTTGTATACAGCGCAAACACAACCAGCTTTGTGTCCAGACTGTAGGATCCGTTTAGCGTAACATTTGTATACATCATCTGTGTGTTCCTTACCGTTGCTAACGCAATTTAACACTTCTGATCTCATGTTCACTATCCTTGCTGTTCTCAGGGAGCAGAGGTTTACCTCATGGCTTCATTTTGCTCAAAACCTCCAATTTATTTCTTATTCCTTACATTGCAAAAGTGCAGTGCTGGTAGTCTACAGCTGACCTTATAAAAGCCAAGTAAAACACCCTAGCGAGCTTAACATTGATACTATATTTCCTCCGACAAGAACTTTAAAAACGGTTTCAATTCCCCTAGAGTCTCTTCTTTAGAGAAAGGATCGGGTTTCTGCATCTTACGTTCATTCCGTTTATATTTATACTTATAACACATGTCATGCCCCTGGCACCTATGATACATGGATTGACAACCATTTTTTTTCTCGCAGAGATGATTAACCCACACATCCTCTCTTGTGATGATGCTCTTACACATTTGTCATCAGCATTGCATATAATGGATTCACCATCCCCAATTTGGGAGATCTGCCACCAGCTTTGCATGAGGATAATGAACAGCATGGGTTCGAACTTCTATTCCCCCTGAACAAGACACTTGCAGATCTTTTCGAAAGATACATTCTAATCCAGTTCAACAACTTCCCACAGATGCCAATGCTTACTTACTGTTCTAGGATAACTTCTTTGTTGCAATTTTCCAAAAGCTGACTTAAGGTCAAGAAAAACACTGTGCTTCCCTTGATTTGAGCTTGAAAAGTACTCCGCAAAGCAAAGTTTTGTGCTATGTCCCGAAGTTTAATTTACCTTGTAACCTGTACCTGAGTTTTGTTCAAAATTATCCCTTTTTAGAACTATGCATACACATGAGGTTTAGTGAATTGGGCGTTATTTATCAGTGTTTGATTTCGGTATAGGGGTAATTAGACTGCACGTCCTGGGGCCAGGCAGAATACCTTATGAAAACTTAACCTGTATAGGTGCAAAAGGGGGTTACCAGGTACCTGAGCTATAAGGTGGAGAACACTATATAATTCCATCCTCCCCGAGCAGACCTTTTCTTTTCTTTTTCCCATAAAGCAAAGTCAAGGTCGGTATAAAAAATATCCCTCTTATTGGAATTTATGGAAATTTTAGACTGACTTGTGCAGAGGACTTGGGAACTGCGGGGTTTTTAGTTGGTTTTGACTGATCGTTTAAATTTTTTTCCAGACCTCAGACATTGAGTGTTTTATAAATCTTTGTGGGAAACTGTTCATGTTCATAAATTATTTTTTAAATTCTGATAGATTTTTGTTACCTGAAGAAACTGAATGGGGTTCTCAGGGTATTTCCTGTTTGTAATATCAAAAACCTCCTAAACTCGCTTTTGTTCCCAAAATGTGTAGGTCCTGCCCCCTTTAGGTTTTTGGAGCGTTGTGAGTTGTTGCCCACACACCACACGCACACCAACCACACACACTGTATATTGTACCTATACGGGGAAAATTTCCGGGTCTTGTCTTTTGGGAGAACTGATCTGCACCTTTATTTTCAAAATTAAACCTATGCGATACCACCGGGCCACCCAAAGCATCGTACATCGGCTGTAAGTTTTAACCAAAAGGGGGATGAGGGGGGAGTCGGGTCAGGGGCTTCGCGTACGAAGAAAAGTTCATTTAAATTTAAAATACTAAAATTATTAAATTCGATTTATTTCATCATTCTTCACTTATATTTTTTACATAGTTAATTATCGTCAGAAAACCCCTAGCCTTTTATTCACTGTGCTTTACATCACAAATTAGGGGGGGGAAATGATGACTACCAAAATTTCAAACATATACGTAGTGATTCTAGGAAAACTACATAGTACTAACTTGACCCTGGGTTTGGGGGATAAAAAACATAAGTTCCGAGCGGGAAGAAGGCGAGACCAATCTGCCGTACTCTCCCGGGGGGGATCTACGCCCTCTGCCCGGGATTGCTATTTATTCTAAACTATAAAACCAAAGGGAGGATCATAGGGCCTCCTTTGTTCTGGCGATTTTTCTGGGAAACCCCCTCACCTTGGTTGCCTTATACTCAAATGTGCTGGAGTGTGCGGGTACTATTTTAGGGCATAAAAAAAGGTCTCTTTACCTCAAAGCGGGCGTGACAAAAACCCCCTCCTCACGTCCCATCATGGGGTTTGGGGGGGGACAGCTTGTGGGCCCCCCAAAAAATACCACCCATGGAAAAAGCAATTATGAACAGTGTGGGTTCGCCCGCTGCAAGGGGTTTCAAATTGTTCAAACGAGGAGGAAAAAATGTAAGACCACTCGCGTGACACCACACTTGAGAAAGCAACTGGAGAAAAAATAAAAAAATGGAACTCACCCCCCCCCCCCCGGTAGGGCTTAGACTGGCCTTTCCGGGAAAAAACGTCTACCCTAGATAAAAACAATGGATGGGGGGTCCCAGCTGCCCCCCTCCAAGGAGGCCTGCTAGCCTGGTCAGGAAAAAGGGGCATCCCCCACCATGTCTTTTTTGACGGGAACAACAAAATTTTGTGGGGCCCCGATGGTTAATGGCACTTTTGGGGTTCTCTCGAACAAAAACGAAAGTAAATAAAATTTGGAAAAAACCTAGTTCCGGGTTTTCCCAAGGAGGCTGCCGCTGAGGAAACAAGACTTTCTGGGTGTTTTAAGCTCAAGGACCCCCCTTAAAATTTAGGATCATCATTGTAGGGGAGCAAAGAACGGGCCGCCCCCTAAAATCCCAATTTTTTTTGGAAATCCTTCGCCGGGGTTGCTCAAGGTTGTGGTGTGCGGCATGTGCCGGGTTAGGGCCTCAAAAGCTAAATATTGCCGGAAAGAAACACCCTTGTGTTTCCCTGTGCGGGAAGCTCCCCCAGACAAAGGAGGGCTTGCAAAAAACCCAATGAGAAATAACAAAAATTTGAAGGACACCAAAAAACCATCCCTTTAAAAAGGTGCGGAGCGCAAGGTGTGGGGGCCGGGCCCCCATAATTTGCCCCCAAAAACCCGCCATGCGTTTTTCCATGCCCATCACCAGGGTTTGGGGAAAGGGCCCACCCCAGCCACCCCCCAAACCCAGTCCCTTTGGGGGATTTTTCACCCCCACAGGAATTCCCGAAAACCTGCAAGGGGGATTTCCCCCCCGGGAAAACTGCCACAGGAAAACCAAGGGTGAAAAAAAAAAGGAAAATTGACGGGGGAAAAAAGAACCTCAGGAAAGATTTTGCTAAATTTAAAAAAAAGATGGAAAAAGTGATCGTGTAGACAGGGAAAAAAGGGCTTTCAAAATGATGCAAATTTATTGTTGAAAAAAAAAATGAGGTCTCTGATATTATTATTACGCATGGACAGACACCCTAAAATGGGGCCCGACAGTGACAGTGAAAATAACGCAGAATAAAAATCGCGGGAAAGGGAAACGAACTGTGGGACATCACTCAAAAAATAATACCCAATACGGTTTATATGTATAATATCACTAGGGGGGGGAAGCGCCCCAGAATCGGTGTAAAAAAACAAGGGCAACACAAAAAAGGGGGCTGTAAAAGAAAAATCCCGACAAAAGAGTTTTCAACAAAAAAATTTGGGACCAATCAGTTAATCATAGGGGGGTGATGGGGCAAGAAAAAAATTTACTTTTCTTTCATGGAATATACCGGGGGGTGTCAACCGTAAAATGAATGACTTCCCTTTGCTACATTCAAGAAATTTAATTTTTGGGGATGGAAACTTTTTAAAAAGTTCCCTTCACTCACCACTAAAAAAAAAAAAACCCCCTAAATTGGGGGAACCACTTTTTCCTTATGAACACAAAATGACAGGCCTTTTGGATTATGTTTTTGACCCCAAAACCCCGCAAAATTTTATGCGAAATCTGATTGAAAAAATTTTCCAATTTCAGCGTTACATATTCGACCACCCTCTGTTTTTTTTTCTCTCTCTTTTACAATGTATACGAAAGGTGTAGAAATTTTTCGACTGATTAAATCCCCAACTTTCAAAATCAAGGCACAATATGAGGGAGTTTTTTAATACTAGACATTTAAAAAATTTGGAGATAGCTAATGCAAGGAAATGAAAAGGGTTTTCTGACTTTTTTGTGATCTTTTTTTCTTTTTCTATTTTCACCCCCAAAAGTCCGTTTTCAGTTCTTTTCTGTTCAATCCTTTATTGTTATTGCATTTCATTTGCAAATTCACGGGAAGAGAAAAATTTTCATCGGGGCCAAATTTTTAGATTTTTTTGGTATTTTTTCTCCTTTTTTTTTGATACCCTTTCTGTTAAATCCTAGTTTTTTGGATATTTCCTCGAGACAAAGCAAAACCTTTTGGTGGGGATGATATCCCCTAACCCCTTTTTTTTTGGGTATTTTAACTGCCTAACACAGGATTTTCCCCTCTATTCATTTATATTTCTCTTATTTTTGAGGGGGTGGGGGCTTTTGTCGAAAATTTCCACTGGGGAACCCCCTGCCTAAATTCCAGGCTTTTAAAAATCCCACTTGTGATATTTTTTGTGAATATTTTGAAAGTAGCTGAAAAAAGACTTATGGGTGGGTTAGTTTTTAAATCCTCCTCTGCCCTTTTTTCTTAAGTATCAAAAAAATTTTTTGGATTTTCCGGGGCTTTCGGGTTTTTCCCGGGTTGATAAGGTATTTGTTAAAAAGTTTGGGTTTAGTTTCACTGCGTTAATTCTCCGCATCTATTTTAAAAGGGTCAAAACCTATTGCGGGTTTTTCCCCTGGTTTTTTTCCCCTCTTCATCCCCTTAAAAGCGCTCTTTTTTTTTCTTCTGTTTGTGATCTGGGGTACGTCCTAGAAAACCCGCATTCGCTTCTTTCCTTTGGGTTTTTCATTTGAGTTGTATGGGATCCCCGAAAAAAGACTTCCTTACTCTTATATTTCTTCTTTTTTTTTAAAATGTCATTTTCTCCATCGGTTTTTCTTTTTGCATAAAATTGATTTCCCCCCTATTCAGAGTCTCCTTTTAACTTTTTCATGCTAGAACCGGGGGGTCACTGTTTCATCATCCCTCTTTTTTTTAAAGGTTTTTGTTACTCGGCTAATTCTGTTTTGTCCCTTTTTGGATAAAAATTTTTCCATGAACCCTACGTTTTTTTTATAGGCTCTTTAGTTTTCCCCCCGAGAACTTGCTAACCCTTTTCTTTTACGTTTTTTAAACCCTCCCACTTTTTGGTGGCGGGTTCCTTTATTAAAGTCATTAAAGGTTTTTTTGATTTGGTCAATATTGGATTTTTCGTCGCTGAGAAGTGTTTTGGATGGGTTTTTGGTATTAAGGGTTTAAAATTTTGTTGCTCTTTTTCTTCAAGTTAAGCAAAATGGGGCTGCGGTTTTTTCATGGGTTTCCCCCTTTCCCTTCTGGTGTAACTTAATTTTTGGGAACGTTGGTTTCCGCTAAAATTTATTTTTAATAAATTCCCCCCATTTTTTTTAAAATTGGGAAAATATTTGAAAATTTTGAGTCCCAAATTTTATTTTTTTAGTTAGAAATTGACTAGCATTTTACCCCCCCTCATTCCTTGTACCTATTCCCCTGTTTCCTCCCATGGTTTTTCCCCGTTGGTTTTTTTTCTTATTTTGGCATTAAAAACTCCCATTTAAAAAAATTTTGAAACTGGGTTTTTTCTCTCTTTTTGGGTCAAAGAACATCTTTTAAAGGGTCCTGGGTTCCCTTTATTAATGAAGAAACTTGGAACACGACTTTTAAAAACTTTTTAAATTTTTCCTGTTGTTTGGTTTTTTTTTACTGAAGCCCTCTTTTTTCTTATACTATAAAATGAGGTAAAGAGATCGGGGACCTAAATAATATTATATATTAATTTTATTATATATTATATATATTTTATATAAAATATTTTATCAGGAAGAGGGAAAAACCCCCAAAACAAACTGAGAAGGAAAACCCTTTTGCAATTACAAAAGTTTCGGGGAATGCAATCTCCACTTTATTTTCTCAAAACCCGGAAAAAAATTAAATTTTAAAAAAAAAAAAATAATAAAAACAAAGTAAAAACAACACAAACAATCCCCTTAAATGGCCACGAAAAAAGGCCGTAAAAACAATTTACAGGTACTAAACCAAAAAAAGGGGGGGTTGGGATTTTACATTGGGAAAAAAAAGGGGGTTGGGAGTGGAATTTTTGTTCAGGGTTTCGGGTTCATCCCCTTTGGGTGTGGAGTGTTCCGCATATCAGGTTTAAAAAATTTTTAAGTGGGAGGGCAAAATTTTGAAATCAGTATTGCTAAAAAGGGGGATTGTGAGGTGAGATTTTCTCTCTGATTGCTGAAGGTGGATTGTTTTACTGTAGGCCGGTCCTGATTTTACTTGCCCTTTTTTGTTCAGAATGCGGTTTACGGAGCCATCCCCCAGGGTTTATCCCCGTACCTAGCCCACAGTTAGGACAAGTTAAAAAGGTAACCAAATTTGAATTTAAATTCAAGGGCTCACTTTTCTTTTTTCTTTAAGAAATTTTTCCCATAGTGTTAAATTGTAAAAAAAAAAACCGAAAAATATCTGAGGATACCATTGTCTGAAAAATTTTTTTTTAATGATTTCCCCGAACAAAAAACGGCCCCTATAAAGGAAAATTTTTATATTTAAAGTCTTTGGGTTTACTGGTTTTTTTACCTTTCCCCTTTCGACCTGTCACTATGGCAAGTTTTGGCATAGAATCATTTTTTTACTAATGTCCCTTTTCAAAGAAAACCCCTGGGCAATCAAATTTAAAAAAAAACTGCCTCATCACTCTTTAACTTTTTAGGGGGCTTAAAAGACAATTTACAAGAAACATTGGTATAGCTGCCAAACATTTTTCAAAACCCCCATGCAAACTTTGAAAGACAGAATGATGTGAGAAATTGGGCCCCAAAATATGTGCCCCTGAGGTATCTGTAGCCTCTGTAAAGGGGAAACAATTTCCATGATGAATAGGAGACCCAGAAGGGGAAAATTTTTTATGGAAAGTAAGGAGTTTGGGAGGTTGGGGGAGGAGAACCGGGAAAGGGAAATAGTTGCGGGGGAAAAAAAAAAGGGGAGGGGTTTTAGAGGTGGGGAAGGAGGGGTGATGTATCCATGCATGTAGATGTGTTAAAGGGTGATACAATCGAGACGGAAAATCGGCTCGGGTTTGCTTAAAAAACCTGAAACCCCGAATTTTCCCCCTCATTCTCTGGGGGTCCAGAACCTACCCGAACCCAAAAAAAAAATCTGGCCAAGGAGCAAGTGCCGGGGAAAATAAAGGTAACCCTTTCCCACGACCCAAATGATGGGAAAAAAAAATTTACATTTCGAAAAAACCCCGTGTTGCATATAAATTCCCAAAATCTAGCTTAGTCCTGCCACCAACCTTTAACACAAACATTGGTTTTCGAGAGTATGCGTTGATTGATTATTTAAAATTATCTGCCGCGGTCACAGTAAGGTCATTAGCGGCGAATACCTTGTTAACTAGAAATATTAAAATGTTTTTAAAAACTTAAAAATCACAATAAATATCTTACAAATAATAATAAATAGATTAAAAAATAAAAGCATAAATATTAGCTCTAAGTGCATAAATTATTGCATAAACATTATGCATGTTTAAAATTTTTTTGGGAAAATTTAGGTATCCTCCAAAGGAAATTAATAAGACCCTCTATGTCACAAATCTCCCCCAATACGTTTTCAGTGATATGGGGGAGACAAGTACATAGGGCCCTGGTCTGAGAAGTTGCACATCTTTCCACTCAATGTGCGATCGTAATGGCTCTTGGCATCCTTCACAAAGTGCTTCATTTTAGCCATAATTGGCCCATGAGTCGTCCTTGTGTGCCCGATTCTTAGTCTTGTTAATACAATTTCCACTTTTCGGTGGGATGGATGCTAGTCGCCCACTGCCAAGGTCATCTCTAATGTCTCGAAAGTTTGTTTCTGGAGGTATGCCTCCATTGTTTCCCTCCATTTATCACAAAGGGACAACTTCTGATGCTGGGTTTCAGGTCGGTGTGTGGGAGGGGAAAAACGAGCATCACAAGGCTGAGCGGCAGCTGCCTTTGCCTTCTGATCGCTCGCTCATTCCCACTGATACCAACATGCGCTTGCACCCAACATAGAGTTATCTTTTTACGTGTTGACATCATGCAAGCCAATCTTGAACCTCCCTCACTAATGGATGTGATGAGTTTAAGCTCTTAAATTGCTTGAAAGGAAACTACGAGAGTCACAATATATCACAACAGAATGGTTCGTAAATCTCAGTCATCTTAAACTGCTGTAAGGATGGCATGTAACTCTGCAGTGAAGATCGAGGCTGCTAGGGGAAAGACTGCCAGATGCATCTTCCTTCTGCTCACTGCTGCAAAACCCACGCCATTTCCAAATTTTCGAACCACCCTGTATAAATTGCATCTGACCCCCGGTATTTGAAATGTGCTGAAGAAATTTCTCTCGGCCCTTCTGCTTCGGATCTCTCCCCTTTCCCAATTCCGACTAAATCCAGCTCAACTTGATTAGTCCAAGGGCGGAAATTTGGGGAATTCCAACAGCCAGAACCTTAGTGAGACTCAATTAAGACTTCCCCACAAGATTCCTCATTCTCCTACCATAGGATCGGCTATCTTCAAGGGGGTTGAAAACCAATCTGGTGTAGGGGATCCTGGAACCCTTTTGTAGTCTCGTGTAGTAAATCAGGTCATGTATTCCGGTGTAATGAAAAGGTGGTTCTTCACTCTCAGCATACAGGGACTCCACAGGTGAAGACCTGAAAGCCCCAGTACAGATTCTGAGAGCTTCATTATGAACCGAGTCTAACATCCGTAGAACAGTGGGAGTTGCAGATGAATAAGCTTCACACCCTAATAAAGCTTACTACGAATAACGCTCGGTAAAGCCGTAGTAGCGTTGTGCGGTCTGCCCCCCCAAGATAGATGTGAAAGAACCCGCAAAATACTAAGCACTTTTGTACCCTTTACTTTCAACTGTTGATGTGAGGCACCCATGTAAGCCTTGAGTCAAAAAATTAGACCCAAGTACTTACCTCTTGGACAAATGCAGTGGGTTTGCTCCAAAATAGAGGAAGGATGGAATTTTCCTCGTTTGGGGAAATGCATAGCCGGGGTCTTGCTTGGGGAAAATTTGAACCCATGATATGTTGCCACTGTACCAACCTGATTTATTGCAGCCTGCATGTGTCCTTGCACACCCTGTAAGCTTCTCCTGAGCAGTACAGTGTAAAGTCATCCCACATACGATTACATGAGACAGAATTTGGGAAAACAGCCTTTACAATCATTTATAGCAATGGCAAACAGGGTCACACTTAAGACACTCCCTTGTGGGACCCCTTCCAACTGATCTTCCAGGTTAGAGAAACTGTTTCCCACCCGAACTCTAAATTTCCTGTTAGAAAGGAAAAGCTTTGTATGAAGGTAGGTAATGCTCCTCTTAAGCCAATGTCATACAACTTCTTGAGTATGCCATGTTCCCCAAGTAGTATCATAAGCCTTTTCAAGGTCAAAAAAGACTGCTAAGTGACGTCGCTGTGCGAAGGAATTCTGTATAGCAGTTCCTTTCTTAAAGTGCATCTGTGGTCGATCTCAATTTCTAAACCCATATTGTATGGAGTCAGCCCGTTTTCCCTTTTTCTAGCATCCATGTCAACCTGAAGTTTCCCATTTTCTCCACAGCTTGCTGATGCAGCTGGTGAGGGAGATTGGTTTGAAATTTCCTGGTGTGGAAGAAATCCTTGCCAGGTTTAAGGGACAGGAATGATTATAGACTCTTTCCATGTGGATGGCCCCGTACCCTCCCTAAAATATCCTATTGAATAGGTCCAACAAGAATTTTTGGGGATCTCTCTGGTAAGTGAGATACCATTTGGTAGGAAAAATCGTCATTTCCCGGGGCAGCCCTTACGGCAGAGCTGCAAAGCAGAGTCCATCTCCTTGCTCAAAAATGGCAAGTTGTATGGAAGTTCTGCTGCAGTCCTACTGAAGAACGACACTGGGTGTTGTTCCTGTTCAGCCCGAAGGGGTGGAGAATCGGGCAGTGTAAGATGCTCCAGAGGAGACTCTGCCACGGATTAGCTAGCTCATTAGCAACATCTTTTTTACTGTGATGATTATGCCATCAATCTTCAAAGCAGGTGGTGACAGTGATGTGCCCTTTCCAGCGATCTTACGCACCTTGTCCCATACCCATGCTAAGGGGGTCCGAGAGTTAATCGAGGAGACATACTGTCTCCATGACGTCCGTCCTGGCCTCCTTTAGCACTCGCCTGGCCTTGGCTCGGGTCTTTTTGTAATGGATCAAGGTTAAAATCACTGGGGCGTCGTATCAACTGCCTAAATGCAGCTTTTCTTGCACTGACAGCTTCTTGGAAATCATCAGACCACCATGGAAACCGGAGGTCGACGGTAATGCCCGCTACTTTTGGAATGGATGCTTCTGCTTGCGAGGTGAATTCGTGATGTGAAGTGATTAACAGCATCTGAACACACTGGAAATTCTTTCCCACAGATCCATGCAAACTGCAGTTGATCTAAAAAGATTCCAGTCCGCATGTTCAAGTCGCCATCTTTTTGCACTCCATGGCTGGAATACCATTCCCCTCCTCCAAAAGTATTGGAAAATGGTCGCTTCCATGTAAGTCTTCCATAACCTGCCAAGTGAAATTCATCTGTGAATCAGATGGACAATTGACAGGTCTATATTGGAGAAGTCCAGTTTGAATTTGGAAATGTGTGGGAGTGTCACTGTTCAATAAAAAAGCATCTACTCTTAGGGGCAAGGACTCCAAGGCCCTTCCCCGAGGTTGCCCCAAAGTGTCTCCCCGAGGTGATGCCGACCATTGAAATCTCCCAAGAGTAGAAAGGATGTGGCAACTGCCCAGTGATCTTCCAAATCATTTATGTTGAGATTATGTGGAGGAAGTTAGATATGATTGCACAGTGTAAGGTCGTGTCAAAGCCTATTCTCACAGCTTCCACCTGCAGTGTTGTCTAGGTGGATGGCCTGGAAGGGAATATCTTGACGTACCATTACGCTACTCCTCCATGAGGTCCATTGTCAAAAGTCCCATAATGGGCTTGAATTTGGAATCCTCCAGGGAAATCGGATGATTTTCCCTGGTCATAATCTTTTGTAGGCATACACAAACTGGGATACATGAAGCTATAGATGTTTTCAGTTCTTCCCATTTTGCATGAATTCCCTGACAGTTCCATTGGATTTGGGTATCCAGTTCTTCAAACTAATTCTTCATAAGGTGTTTGGCAGCACCTGTGGTCAGTTTGCCCTACACCTTTAGGCTGTCCCTTTCCTGGATCTTGGGAGAGTCTTTTTAGGGGTTGTTTACCCGTGGAAACTAGTTTCCACAGGCTTCCTTTTGACAGGCTCAGGATTTCTTTTCCTGGACAAAGAACGGACCTGAGCCTTTGCTTCAGGGGCATTCTGCCTAGCAGCAGAGGCCCTGTGGATTTGGTGGCAGCGGAGCTGTCACTGTTGGGGACCCCTGGGCCCTTTCCCGACGGCCCAAAGACCCCCACCTTGGGAAATGAGTCTTTTGAAAGACCGGATTCCTTTGCTGGGCAAAGGACAAAACCCGACCTTTGGTTCAGGGGGCATTCTGCCTAGCACAGAGGCCCCTGTGGATATGGTGGCAGCTGGGGGTGTCAACCCTTGAGGCCTCTGGAAGCCTCACCTGATGGCTCCAAAGACCTTACTTTGGGAGGAGGAGTCTCTTCAATAGACCCCCTCACTCCTCCTCCGTTTCTGGTGGAATTCACCAGAGGCAGTTTCAGCAATTGGGGAAATGAGGGTTTAAAAGAAGTGGCCCGAGTGTGTGGTGTAAGAAGAATTGGAAGGCAAGGGTTGGTGGGAAGGGGGGTGGGCCCGAACCCAAGCAAAGGATTACCTGCTGTGCAAACCAAACACGGGCACGTCGCTTTGCCTCTGGAAAACTAACTTTCTCCTTGCTCCTGTATTATCAATACTTCTTTCTCAAACTTGTACCTTTACACTGCTTTCAAGAAACTTCATGAGCTTCTTTGCAGTGGGAACAGCAAAATTGGCCTGGACAGTTGTCATCTCCTTGATGACCCGTCGTACCACACTTAAACATATTTTTGGTTGTCCATTTTCCTTAAAACGGCAAGAGTTGGCTCCATGCCCATAATTTGGCAGGGAAGCACCGCATAGGGGTTGGGTACATATGGCTTTACCTTGAGGTGGTACCATGCCACTTAACTGATTCTGGAAGGACAACGTATTTAAAAATTAGAAGGAGAGCTGGTGTAGACTGTTCCAAACCGTCAACTTCTTCTTAAAACGTTTTACTGCCACTACATTAAAATTCTCTAGTTCCTCTAACAGTTTCTCCTCAGAATACCTCACAGTCTCGGGAAAAGACAAATTTCCCTTACACTGATGAGGGTTTGTGAGGAGAACATGAAACTTTAGCCCCAGGAATGTCGCATATCGCACGCAGACGGTCCCCTCCGTCTGGTGACGAACCCAAAATATTAGGCTACCATCTCGCTGTGGGGTGATGCGAGGATCCCCGTTGACATACTTCAACAATTTTTCGATGTACTTCGAAAATATCAAGATCCATGAATTTATACACCTTCAATGGTCTTCACTACTAGGTACTTACTATATGAAAAAGTTTTCATATTACCAGTAAGATTTCCTTAGTGGATTGAGGAGGACTTTCCCCTTCTTACCTGGTTTGGGAGCCCGGGAACCATTACGATTCCCATTCTTGCCCTTTTGGGAAACTGGAAAGGTTCCAAAGTGAACAAACATGATGTTCCAAGGAATGGTCGGGGGATTGCGTAGGTCGTCAGGGAAAAGAGCTAGATCTTTGTAAAATTTTTAGTACTCATACAATTAGAATTCTTCATTTCCTCACCCCCCCACCCACCATGGAGTCCAACGAGGGGAAGCTATAGTTTGGGGGTCAAAATCTCCCAACAGCCACAGGGGGAATGAGGAAAAATACGCAGCCACTATTTCAGTACTGATGGGAAATCGCGGGACCTATGCGCTACCGACTAAATAGTACCTGCTTGACCCTAGCCATATTGACCAGCGCCGATTGACTTGACCGGGCCTTGATCAAGCCGCCCCTCTAACCAGAATAAAGGACCAAAGAGGGGTGTTGCTAGCTGCAGGGCGCAGCGTGCAGCATCGCTCAACTCCAGGACTCCTGTCTCCTGGTAATACGGGGTGCCACGCAAAGGCATACACAAGTGGGAGAGTTCTCCCTGGTCCAAGATGGAATGAAAACCCGGGGTGGGTGCACCATCCCCTCCTTATAGGCCTTGGTGCACCAGGAACCCTTTTGTCTCATCCCCCACTGGTGACCCCTCCAGTATGGGTAGCCCTCTGGTCCGGCTCACCAATCATTGGGACCTCAAAGCCCCCCACCGCGGCAAGGCGGCTTCCATTAGGGGGCCGAGAAATATGCGAACCTTCCCTTTAAGCTTAGTAGGTAAGAGAGGGGGCCCCATTTCCTGTGTTTCCAGTATTTCGAGCCCTAACAAACGAAACGACGCAGCTACACCAGAGACCAATGCACTTCCTCTCCTGGTTTGAAACCTACCATCTCTTCCTCTAAAAAAATTAACCACTCGTTTACTATAAGCCCCCCTTTCCCCTGTTCATTCTTGCGATAAATTTTAAAGGGTGATCGCCACCTAACCCGGGGAAATCATGTGCATCTCATTAAATGCATGACCCTCCTGTTGGGTGACCCACAGAACTGCCTAGCAGAGCACCCAGACAGACGATGCATCTCAAGCATCTACGACAAATGCCCGGGTTTCGGTGCTCAGTTTAGCCACGTGTGGTCGTGGGTTTTTACCGGCAGCTATGAATAGGGAAGGTGCACCAAGTACTGAGCTCCAGAGGGAGGCTCCAGAGGGATATGCACAGAGGGTAGTGAGAGGAGGGTTTGCTCCACACAGCGGTACACGGCGTGGGCGAAGTATGTCTTTTTCCCTGCCGTCGTCCGCCCCGAGCTATTATATTTATGATTATTTCCCTTGTTTTTCCCTGGTTCAACTACATTGAAAACCATCTGCACATTTCCCCCCTTATCTGACATTTCATTTGTGAGAACTTCAGGGACCCTTATCAAATAAAACCACTTTATCCCAAAACTCGTTTGCACACAACTGAAGAGATAGGAACACTAAACACATTTTGGCAAAATGTTCCAGAACTGCCGCATACAATGCGCTCTGAATTAACATTGCATCAGACACACTGGTGCGTCTGAAGTAGGGATAGACTGTGCCCACTGCATGAGCTTCACGCAAAATTTATTCAAGTAGGATGAAGTAGGTTTGGCTTCTAATAATTCTACCAGTCATAAATGGTGATTCTCTGTCTGCCACGAGAATGTTGAAGTAAAAATACTCTTTAACATACCATACAACTTCTGATCTTCTGGCAAATGACCCCCCTAACGGAAGCCGCCTTGCCACGGTGGGGGGGCTTGATTGATTGATTATTTAAAATTATCTGCCGCGTCAACAGCTAAGGTCATTAGCGGCGAATACCTTGTTAAATAGAAATATTAACAATGTTTAAACTTTAAAAATCTATCAATAAAATCAAAGCATAAATATTATGCTTAAGTGCATAAAATTATTGCATAATTAAATTTTATTGAAAATATTAGTCTCCCTAAGGAAATTAATAAGACCCTCTATGTCACATCTTCCCCCATACATTTTTCAGTGTATATGGGGGGGACATGTACATTCCATGATGAATAGAATGAGCCTAGAAGGAATTGTTTTTGGAATGTGAAGGAGGTGGAGGAGGTTTTTGGAGGAGAGGGCCAGGGAAGGAAGTAGTTGCGGGGAAAAGACAGGGGGGGGGTCAGAGGTGGAGAAAGGGGGTGTGATGTATCCATGCAGTAGATGTGTATGATGGTGATACAATCGGACGGAACTCGGCTCAGTTAGCTTATAAACCTGACCCTGAATTTCCACCTTATTCTGCTGTGGTCGCAGAACCATACCAAACAAAATAGAAAATCATGGCCAAGGAGCAAGTGACCGGGGAAACATGGTAACCCTTCACTACGACGAAATGATGAAGAAAAAAATTTTACAAAATTTAAAAGTAATAAAGAAGGGGTTCGCTTTGTACTTGCCACAAAAAAAAAAGTAAAATTGTTTTGCCTATCTGGGCATTACAAGCACGTAAGTATTGGTGTTAGTTGATGCTTTTTTGGGGTCGTCTTTCGGGAACATTCATAAAAAACAAACTAAAGTGGCCAACAGTTTAATGGTGTTCCTCCAAATCTTAAATGACACTGGATTTTCATTCACGGGAAATTTCGGATGGAGACATGGGAATTTTCCGGTATTTCATTGGAGGTTGATTTTTTTTTTTTTTTTTTTTTTTTTTTTTTAGCTAGATTATAACCTGAAAGTTGGCCAAATAAGGATGAAAATAAGTGGTCTAGGAGGTATGTAATATTACTGGTTTTGTGTTTTTTCTGGGGTGAGGGGGGCCCATAATACAACACCAAGCATTGACCAGGCCAGCTGAAAAACGGGCTAGGATGGGAAACATATTGATGACAGGTGAGTGGGGCCAGGGGGTTAAACAATTTAAACAGGTTGGAACTCTAGGTTGGAACCGGAAATTCAGGTGAAAAAGGATAGAAAGGAAAAAAAGGTTTTGTTCAGTGCAACCAAATCAGGTCTGTTAAATAAGAATTATGCTCCCTTCCTTTAAAAATTCAGGTTTTTTGTTATTACAAGTATGTTTCATGTCTGGCTTTCAATTTTTGCAGGGACTGTTGTTGGGGGGTACCTTGTTTCATTAAATTCGGAATGGAATAAAAAGTTTTCAGTTTTTGTTTGCACATGTGGATAACTGTTAGCATTAAAGGGATATTTTTTTCATAGGGTTTGAATTGTGCGTTCTCCCAATTAGAATACTAAAGGCTTTTTATAGTAAATTGAGGGAAAATTCTTTACAAAGGAAAAAAAAAAAAAAAAAAAAAAAAAAACATTTTTTCTTTAGGGGTCGTAAAGTAGAGGTCCAAAGCATATGAATAGGGCTTCATTTT
Source organism: Penaeus monodon (assembly GCF_015228065.2). NCBI lineage: Eukaryota > Metazoa > Arthropoda > Malacostraca > Decapoda > Penaeidae > Penaeus > Penaeus monodon. Next base: position 32,475 of record NW_023655807.1, read on the forward strand.
TTTTTGGGTGTGTTTTTTAGGATTGGATTGATTTATTTAAAATTATTTTCTGCCGCCCGTCAACAAAAAAGCAAAAGGTCAATTAGGCCGGGGCGGGTAATACCCTTGTTAACTAGGAAATATTGACAATGTTTTTAAAACTTTAAAATCTATTCAATAACTATCTTTTACAAAAATAATAATAAAAAAATAGATTAAAAAATTCAAAAAGCATCAAACAAAAAATATTATTTGCTCTAAGTGCATAAAAAAATTATTGCATTTAAATCATTATGCATAATGGAAATTTTTAATTGAAAAATATTAGGGGGTATCCCCTAAAAGGAAAATTTAATAAGACCCTTCTTATGTCCACACAATGTTTCCCCCACAAAATAACGTTTTTCAGTGTATAATGGGGGGGGAGGACAAGGTACATTTACGGTCTTTTGGTGTCTGAGGAATGGTTGGCCCAACATCTCTTTCACCACACTACATGGTGCCCCCCCCCCCTCCGGGAATCGTTAAAGGGCTCCTTTGGGCATTTCCTTACACACCAGGTGCTTCATTTTTTAAGCCATTCCATTGGCCCCCATGGAGGTCCCGGTCTTGTTGTTGCCCGATTCTTTAAAAGTCTTGGTTCAATACAAAAACTTCACCACTTTTTTCCGGGGTGGGGGAATGGATGGGGCTTAGTCGGGCCCCAAAAAACTGGCCAAGGTCATTCTCTAATGTTCTTTCGCTAAGGTTTCGTTCTGGAGGTAATGTGGCCCTCCACTGGTGTCCCATTTCCAATTTTAATCACGCGGGAAGACAACTTCTGATTTGGCTGGGTTTCAGGGTCGGGTGTGGTGGGGGACGGAGGAAAACCGGAGTGGCATCCAACAAGGGCTTGAGGGGCGGCAGCTGCCCCCTTTTGGCCTTTCTGATTCCCAGCTCGGGCTCATTTCCCACTTGATCACCAACATGCGCTGGGCAACCCAAAAACACAAGGGGAGTTAAATCCCTTGTTTTTTTTACGTGTTTGACCATTCAGTTGCAAGGCCACTCTTGAAAAACCTCCCTCCCACTAAATGGGGATGTTGATGAGTTCCTTAAAGCTCTTTGATTGTTGTTGTAAGGCACTAACGAGAGTTCCACAATATATCAAACCAGGAAATGGTCGTAAAAGATCTTCTAGTCATCCTTTTAAACTGCTGTAAAGGGATTGGGGCATTGTAAAAAAACTTCTTGCCAGTGGGGGGGAAGATCGGGAGGCTGCTTTAGAGAAAAAGGGGTGGAACTGCCAGATTTGCAATCTTCCTTTTGCTCAAACGCTCGCCAAAAACCCACACCGCCATTTTCCAGGATTTCGAAAACCATCTGTTATAACAAATTGCATTCTGTGATCCCCGGTATTTTAGAATTTGTTGCTGAAGAAAAAAATTTTCCTCTCCGGGCGGGGGGGGGACTTCTGCTTCGGATTTCTCTTTCCCCCTCTTTCCCAATTCCGACTAAATTCCAAGGCTCAAAAAACCAACCTTGAGTAGGTTCCCAAGTGGGGGAATTTGGGGGGAATCCCAAACAAGCCAAGAAAAACCTAGGTTCTGAGGGGTTTTTATACTTATTAATTTAATTAAAGGGGGATTTCCTTGCCACAAAGATTCCTCATTCTCATTAACCCATGAGGGAAAACCGGCTATTCTTTCCAAGGGGGGGGTGAAAAAAACAACTCTGGAGGGTAGGGGAGGAATCCTGGAACTCTTTGTAGGTTTTCTCTTGTAGTAAAATCAGGATCCCATGTTTATTCTGGGGTGTTAATGGACAAAGAGGGTTGGGTTCCTTCCACTCTCAGGCTAACAGCGGACTCACAGGGTGAAGAAACCCTGAAAAATGGCACCCCAGTACAAGGATTTCTGGAAGAAAGGCTTCATTATGAAAACCCGAGTCTAAAAACATCCGTATAAACAAGTGGGAGTTGGGCAGATGGGAAATAAAGCTTCCACATCCCATTAAATCAAAAAAGGCTTACTACGAATAAGGACCGCTCGGTTAAAGGCCGTAGAAGCGTTGTTTTCGGTCTTTGGACCCCAAGGGATAGATGTGAAAAAAGAACCGGCCAAAATTACTAAAGTTGCTTTTTGTAGCCTTTACTTTCAAAACACTGTTTGAGTGGGGGACCTGGGGCACCCCATGTAAAAGCCTTTGAGTCAAACAAAAATTATGGGACCCATTTTTCTAGTACTCAACCTCATTGGGACACATGTGCAGTGGGTTTGCTTTTCCCTAACAGTAGAGGGGAAGGATGGGGGATTTTTCCTCGTTTGGGGAAAATGTTAAATAGCCCATGGTCTTGCTTGGGGAAAAATTTTGGGAAAAACCCATGGATATTGTTGTCCAAACTGGTACAAACCTTGACATATTATTTTGCAGGGCCTGCATCTGTGTCCTGTGCACATCCTGTAAAGGATTCCTCCTTGAAAAGCAGTACCAAAGAGGTAAAAGTTCAGTCCAATTAAACAGATTACATGAGGACAGAAAACTTGGAAAACAAAGCCTTTACCCAATGGTCATTTTATTTTAAGCAAATGGCAAAACAACGGGGGGTTTCAACTGAAAAAGGACAACACCTTTCCCTTGTGGGACCCCCTTCCCAAGCTGATTTTCAAGATTAGAGGGAAAAACTGGTTCCCACCCGGAAATTCTAAAATTTCCTTACGTAGGCAAAAGGGGGAAGCTTTCGTTATGAAAGGGTAGGGGTAATGCTCCTTCTTAAGGCCAATTTTGTACATTTACAAAACTTCTTGGAGGTTTAATTGCCATGCTTCCCAAGTAGTAATCATTAAAAGCCTTTTTTTGTCAAGGGTCAAAGGAAAGGGACTGCTACATGTTGGACGTCCCGCTGTTGCGGGAAGGGGGAAATTCTGTATAGCTATTTCCCCATCCCCTTTACAAGGTTGCATTCTGTGGGTTCGATCTCAATCTTCTAAAAAACCCATTATTTGATTATGGGAAAGTCCAGGCAGACGTTTTCCTTTTTCTAGCATTGTCATGTCAACTCTGAAGTTTTACCATTTTTTCTCCCATTCAGCTTGCAAGATGCAAAGCGGGTTGAAGGGGAAAATTGGTTCTGTTAAATTTTCTGGTGTGGGGAAGCATCCTTGCCCATTGGAGTTTAGGGGACCAGGGGAATGGATTTAAAGGACTTATTTTTTTTCCCATGGTGGATGGGGCACTGTTTTACCCTCCCTATATATTTTTTTTCATTTCCTAGATGAATAGGGGTCCAAGCCAAGAAACTTTCTGGGGACATTCTTCCTCTTGGGCTAAGTTGGAAAATTATCACCTTTGGGTATGTGGATTTATTCGTCTACTTCCTGGTGGGGGCCCGCACTTTACGGCAAGAAAGCTGCAAAAAAAAAGGCAAGGAGTTCTCAATCCTCCTTTGCTCAAAACAAATGGCAAGTTGTATGGAAGGTTTCTGATGCAGTTCCCTACTGAAAGAAACGGGACAAACTGGGGTTAGTTTTTGTTTTCCTGTATCCAAGAAACGAGGGGAGTGGGAAGAATCGGGCCGTGTAAGTGGGATTTTTTGCCTCCAGAGGGGGGAGGATCTCTGCCATGGAATTTAGGCTAGGGCTTTCAATGTCTAGGTCAAAAAAAACCATCCTGTTTTATCCTTCGTGGGGGATGATATGCCATCAATCTTTTTTCCAAAAGCAGGTGGTGCAGTGATGTTGCTTCATTTCCCCCAAGCCGATCCCTTACGCCCAAACCTTGTTCCCATACCATGGCTAAGGGGGGTCCAGAGTTAATAAAGGAGACCATTTTTTACTAGTCTCCAGGGGGACGTCCGTCTTTGGGCTCTCCCTTTAAGCCACTCCCGGCCCTGGGCCCTTTGGGCTCGGGTACACTTCTTTTTTTTGTAAATGGATTCAAGGGGTTACATTCACTTGGGGGCTCATCGTTTCAACTCGCCTTAATTGGCAGGCTTTTTTCTTGGATTCTGTGGGGAACAAAAGCTTTGTTGGGGCCATCAAATCCAAGGACACCACCATGGTACCGGGAGGTCCGACGGAACTTGGGCCCGGCACTTTTGGGGAATGGGGATGTTCTGCTGGGGGGCAAGAATGTGAATTCGTGATTGTTGAAGTGATTAATAACCCAGGGGCAATTCTTGAAAACACCACCACTTGGAAAAATTCATTCAACCAAGGATTTCCCATTGCAAAAGACTGTGCAGGAGGGTTGATCTAAAAAAGATTTCTCCAGGGTTCCGGCATGTCAAGGTCGCCATCTCTTTGCACCCAATTTGGCTGGGAACTGACCATTTCCAACCTTCCTCCAAAAGTTTATTGGAAAAAATGGTCGCTTCCCATGTAAGTCTCTCACACATAACCTTGCGCCAAATCGTGAAAATTCAAATTCTTGTGAATTTCAGGGGTGGGAGACAATTTGGTGGGACAAGGGTCTATATTGGGGGAGGAAGATGTCACCCAGTTTGTGAAATTTGGGAAATGTGGTGGGACTCTGAAGTGTTCAACTGTTTCAAATAAACTGCATCTACTTCTTAGGTAGGCAAGGGGACTCCCAAAGTGGGACCCTTTCCTCGAGGGTTGCACCACAAAAGGGTGGTCTCCCCAGGGGGAGGGTTGAGGACGGGACTCCAATTTTGAAAATCATCCCAATGGGAGGGTCCAGAACGGAAATGTGATTGTGGGACAAACGTGCCCCAGAGAGATTGATTCTCTCCAAAAAGCATTTTTATGCTTGGGAGAATTTAGTGGAGGAAGGTTAGGGATATGACTGCAACCAAGGTTGTGTAAGGGTCCCGTGTCAAAAATGGCCTATTTTCTCAACAGTGTGGCCTTTTTCCACCTGCAAAGTGGTTGGTCTGCTAGGTGGATGGCCTGGAAGGGATATCTTTGTGGACGTAACGCATTTACTGCTACTCCTCCATGGAGGGGTCCATTAGACGTCAAAAGGTTCCCCATAATGGGATGGGAAATTTGGGGGAGGAATTTCCTTCTTTCAGGGGGGAAATGAATTCGCGGATTGGATGGGATTTTTCCTGGTCATAATCTCCTTGTAGGGCCAGATTTACACAAACTTGGGTTTACATGAAGAAGCTATTCCAAGAATGGGGTTGGGGGCCAAGTTTTTCTTTTCCCATTTGCATGACATTTTTCCTGACAGTTTCCACTTGGGATTTAGGGTTTATCCATTTTAGCGGTTCTTTTAAAAACGTAATTTTTTCCAGTAAAAGGTGTTTAGGGCAACAAGCAACTTTTGGGTCAAGGTTTTTTTTGGCCTACAAACTAGTTTTTAGCTGGTCCCTTTCCTGGGGATCTGGGGGGACAGAAGGTCTTTTGGAGGGGGGGCTGTTTTACCCGTGGGAAGAACTACAGTTGATACAACAGGCTTCCTTTTTGGGGAGAACAGGGGGGGCTCAGGTGGATTTTCTTTTGGGCCCACGGAACAAAAGAAAACAAAAGGGAGAAAACTGAGGCTTTTGGCTTCAAGGGGGGCAATTTCTGGGCCTAGCCCCCAGGCAAGAAGGACCCGAGTGTGGGAGTGTTTGATGTGGGTCGGCCAGGGCGGGGGAAAAGCTGGTCACTTGGGTTGAGGTGGGGACCCCCTGTAGCCCTTTTCCTTGGGGAAAACGGGGGCCCTCAAAGGGGGGGTACCCTCACCTTTATTGAACATGGGGGGGAGGGCGTTCTTTTGAAGCAGACTTCAGGTGTTTCTTTGCAGTGGGAAAAGGGATGTAACAAAAACACGACCGACCTTTGGTTTCCCAGTTTGTGGGGGCAAATTTCTGCCTTGTGCCCCCCCCAGGGCAGAGGGCCACTGTGCGCGATTATGGTGGGCCCAAGCTTGGGGCTGAGTGAGTCACAACATATTTTTGGGAGGCCTTTATGGGAAAGCTCTCCCACCCTGATGGGCTCCAAACGACACCTTAACTTTGGGAGAAAAGGGAGGAAGGAGGTCTCTTTCAATAGATCCCCTCGACTCCTTTACTCCGTTTCCTCACGTGGGGGAAATGTCCAACCAGGAGGCAGTTTCAGCCCATAATTGGGGGGACTGGAGGTTTAAAAGGAAAGTGGCAGAGGGTGTGTGGTTTGTTAAAGACAAGGCATTGGGAAGGGCACACAGGGGTTGGTGGTGGGGGGGAAGGGAGGATGGGGGACCAGAAAAAAACGAAGGGCAAAAAGGAGTTACACTGGCTGTTGCAAAGAACACAGGCAACCAGGGGGGCCACGTCGCACTTTGTGCCTTCTGGAAAAAAAGCTAAAACTTTCTTTCCTTTGGGCTTTTCCTTATTATCAATACTTCTTTCTCCAGAAAGTAATGTACCGTATTTACCACTGCTTTGAGAGAGCCTTTTAAATGGAAAGAGCTTTCTTTGCCGAGGTGGTAACAGGGCATATTTGGAAACCTGGAACAGGTTGTCATCTCCTTTTTGATGGGGACTGTCGTACCACCCCACACTTAACACACAAACCACATTTTATTCCTTGGTTGGTTCCATTTTCCTTAAAAAGCACGTTGCCCCACAACGGAGTTGGGCCCCCATGCCCATAAACCCTGGGCAAGTTGTGGATGACACCCGCTCGGAGGGGTTGGGTCCATATTGGGCTTTTGATTACCCTTTTGGAAGGTGCTGGGGTACACCATTTTGGCCAAAAACTCAAAAACTGGAAATTCTGGAAGGGGACCCAATACAACACATTAAATAGGTTAGGGCAAGGAGAGCTCGGTGTTGTAGGGGGGGGGGGGGGGGGGAACTGTTGTCCAAAACCAACTGTTCACAACTTTTGCTATTCTGTAAATATAAAACGGTCTGATGTTTTTACATCGCCACTTACATAAAAAATTCTCTAGTTTTCCTTCTAATATATATGTTTTTCTCCTCAGAAACTACCTCATCCAGGGGTTCTCGGGGGAAGACACAGGACACTAATTCCCTGTAACACTGATTTGGGGGTAGGGTTTTGGAGGAAGCATACGAAACATAAACATGGAGAGCAAACTTTAAGCCCCCAGGGGAATTGGTCAGCCATAATCGCCACGGCAGTGGTGGGGCGGACGGGTCACGAGAACTTTCGTTTTCCGAGGTGGAGGAAATCTCAAAAACTATTTAAGGGGCTTTACACATCTATCACCCGCCTGTGGGGGGTGATGCGGAGGGGGATTCACCCACGTTGGGGACATACTTCATAAACCAAGTTTTTCGACTTGTAACTTCGGAAAGAATCTTATCAAAGGGATGTCCATGATTGATACACCTTCACATGGTTTCTTTCCACTAAAACCAAGGTACCTTAACTATATGTGAAAAAAAATGTTTTTTTTTTCATATGTACCAAGGTTTCTAAGTATTTTTCCTTAGGGGATTGAGGGAGGTACTTTTTCCCCTTTTCTTACCTGGTTTGGGAAAGGCCCGGGGAACCATTTACGATGTCCGCAAATTTTCTTTGGCCCTTGGAAAGCTGGGGGAATAAGGTTCCCAAAGTTGGACAATTACGTTGATTGTTGTTCCAGGAGGGGGACCATGGGTGGTTTCGGGGGGGGGATTGCGTTTTAGGGTCCCGTCAGGGGTAGAGAAAGCTAGATATCTTTGTAAAATTTGTAAGTACTCATACAAATTGGAAAATTCAATTCATTTTTCCTCCACCCCCCCCCACCCCACCATGTTTGTGAAGTCCCAAAAGGGGAGAGCTATAGTTGGGGGGCTCAAAAAAATTCTCCCAACCAAAAGCGAAACAAGGGGGGTAATGGGGAGGGGGAAATAATTACGGCAAGGGCCCACTAAATTACTCCCCCCCTGAGTACTGATGGCCAGGTCGCGGGGACTATGCCGCTGACCGGGGATCTCTAAATTAGTTTTACCTGCATTCCGGCGAACCATAAGGCCCCAAATTATGGACCAGTGCCGATTGGGGACTTTGGGGATAACCCGGGTGAGCCTTTGGATCCAAAAGGGGCGCGGGGGGCCCGGGCCCGTTTTCTAACCCAGAATAGAAGGGACCCACAAAAGAAGGGTGTTGGCTACGGCTGGCAGGGGGGCGCAGGGGCGGTTTGGCACAGAGCCATCGGCTCAAAACCTCCAGGGGGACTTTCCTGGTTCTCCGAGGTAGAATACAGGGGGGGGGAATGTGCCCCACGCACGGGGCATAAAAACAACAACCTGTGGGGGGGTGGGAGAGTTCTCCACTGGTCCCAAGGATGGAATATTGAAAAAACACCCCAGGTGGGACGGGAGTGCAAAGCCATCCCCTTCTTCATATGCCCTTGGTGGCACACCAGGAAGCCAATGTTTTAGTCTATCATCCCTCTGAGAATGTGGTGGGAAAACCCCTCCCAGTATGGGTTAGCCCCTCTGGTCCGGCCGAACAGACTCATTGTGGGGGACCTCTAAGCCCCCCCCAACCCCCACGCGGTCGCAAGGGGCGGCTTCCATTAGGGGGGTTGTGGGATAGGACTCTATTTTTGAAAAGCTTAAAGCTCTTGTTTTACTAGTTGGGTCGCACTTTTTTTTTGTATTTAAGGATCTGTAAACTAAAGGTTTTATTCACGTTTACTCCGGTTAATTGAACAGGGCTTCGGGGGACAAGCCGTTTTTAACACCTTCTTTCTTGGGCTTTTGGATTTGTTTAACATTAGATTTTGGATTTCTAAATTTGTCTTGCATAAAAGATGGTTCACGGCATATATTAAGGGGACATGAGGCGACTGGTCTATCTGTTTTACTCCCTCTTTGATTATCACGACACAAGGAGGGTCTCGTAAAAGCCTTTACCTATAAGTGGTTTTCTGGAAAGGGAAAGATCCATCATAAAATTCTTGGAATTTTTCGAAAAAAATTTTGGGTGATAATGTTCAATTATTAGGTTTTACCAAATAGTTACCAAAAAACTAAATTTTCTTTTATCTTCCAATTCTTGGAATTTTGAAAGGTTTTTCTGTGTACTTAGGACATATTCAAGAGGGTTTCAAGACAATGGGTTGTCCATAATAAATCCCTCGGGACGTGAGGGGAATGTTTTCAAAAGGCTTATTAGGCTTGGCCATGAAAAAAAGGGAACGGGGGGCATTAATCTTATGATTGGGCAAAATGAAAACCCAAGGGGCTGTTGCTGAAAAAACATCTTTTCAGTTGCTGACAACAGGAAGAATAAAAACCGAAATTTTTTAACTTGGTTTGGGGAATGCTATTATTTTGGAGGGGGAGGCGATTACCAAAAAAAAACCACCGAAGTCAAAAAGGAGTTAATAGCCATTATTTTTCCAAACCATTTTAAATCAAACCGGGAACACTTATAAGGACATTTGCTCCCCCCTTGGTCCCTTTTTGATATAGGGAAAAATGGGAAATTCCTTTATCCAGAAATTCTTGAAAAAAAAAAATCATGGTTAACCAGGGCAGTATTTTTAAAAAAAAAAGCCCCCCAATCAAAAAAAAAACAGGGATTATATGGCTTTAAATTAATTAAAGTTTGGCCAGCCTCTTTAAAAACAAAAACGCTATGTCTATCTGCAAAACATCTCCAAAAAATCAAATTCCAAATTAACCATATTCTCGGACAGGGATTTTAGAGCTCGGGGAATAAGTAGAACAAATTACGCAAGTTACTCAAATATCTATTTCCCCACGTTACAAAATTCATTATAGTTTTCATGAATAAACCATTATTAAAAAAAACAACTTTTCTAAAGTAAAGAGGGAGGTCTTTGGCCTTCAGATATGGTCAACATTGACATATATATTGTAGATTTGGTCCTAGCTTTGTAAATTAATAGGTATATTGGGATTCAAAACGGGGCCACGGTTGGGTTTCAAAACACAGAATTTTCTTGGAACATACATAATGGGGGAAAGGTCCATAGGAACAAAAGGTCCTACCTCCGGGAAAGCAAAAAAACCGGCTTCTCTGCAATTCGCCAACATCTCCACAAGGATGGAAAAAAAGCACAAACAACCCAAACCCCACTCCGCACGGCCGATCTTTCAAAAAAGATTTTTCTGTACCCGAGCATCTTTTTCCAAAACAGTAACTCGACCTTTTTTCCTTAATCCGTTGAATCTTTGGTTTAAATCCGGTGTTGTGTGTGTTGTATGTGTGTGGTGTGTGGGTGGTGTGTTGCGTGTGTGCCTACTGTTAGCTGACACCACACCCACCCAAATTTCAACATGGTCGTTTTACACATGGAGTTTCACGGAATTTGGCTAAAAGTTGGGGTAATAATCAAAAAAACTTAAATACACCAACAATAGTTTGCTGAGAAAGCATCCCAGGTGTGACATTCAGGCCCGCCCTTAGTATACAGGGACCAGGTTCCAAACTGAATTATGGATGGTTCACATGGGCGCCGGCATCGGTGATGGGCAAAAACACAAACCACACACAACACCAACCACAGCTACCACCCACAACCACCAACACACACACACCACACCACATATATATTATACTATAGTATAATAATATATATATATTAACATTTATGAACTTCTCAAGGTAACAGTGTTTGAGTAGGAAAATATCATACCTTTTTTTTTAATTGGAAGCTGTTTTCTCAAAAAAACAAACCTGTAAAGAGGAGTTCAAAAACACAACTTTTTTCAGGGAAAAATTTCAGGAATATCATTATACAAATAAGGTGACTTTCAAAAAAAGTTCGTGGGATAAAAAAAAGTCCATAAAAAAGATAATAATTCATTAATGGGAAGGGATTTTGGATTTTGTCAGTTGGCACAGCACAGGGGGGGGAACAATTCATGTCCCAAAAACGGTGTTTAAATGTATTCAAAAAACATGAAAACTCCTTAAAATGCAGGTAAATAACTAAACACACATTTTTCCCCCGCCAGTTGGAAGGGTTCATGTGATCTAAAAAGAAATTGGGTATCTTTTTCCAAAGTGTATATTGGGTGTGACGATTTTTCCCCGTGCCAACAATTCAGCTTAAGGGCCCACAAAGTTGCCGTACTTGGTCAGTGTACGGCACCCTTCTGTTGTTTGAAAAGAGGGGTTGCAAGGTTCAGGGAGGTGGAAAAGCAAATGGCGTTGAGTTGCAGCATTTCCAGGGGCCGTGGATTTTTTATGTTTTTTTGTGTTTTTTGTTTTCTTTGTTCGACCCAGTTGTTCTCAAAAACGCAATATTTTTTCATAATTAAGCAAGATGTAAATTCTTTTTACTTGGCTTCTCGAGGAAGTCAATCGAAGGCCCAAAAAAATCCCCCACTGCATCCTAGGGAATACAGTGGGGCGCCGAAATTGAACGCTTTTCTCTGTGTTTACCCTAAAGATTTTGGCTTTGGGAAACTGTCCCCACTCACCCCACCCCTTGGGGTTATAAGGCCACTTGCTTTGATTAAAAAGAAAATTTTTGTTCCTTCAGGGGATTGTAAATGGCGTATGGGTGTAGTGCCCCCAGTGTTACATTTTGTTCCTCCGTTCAAAACAAACTTTCTCTGCAGGAAAGAACAGTTTTCCCGCATTCTCATCTTATATTCAAAAGTTTCCTGAAAAACAAACTTATCCTGTTGTTTGGCCTTGCTTGGTTTCTGATTTTGTGGGAAAACTTACAGGTCATAGGGGAACCCTTATTGAGCAGTAAAAAAAAAGCTTGCTTTTTAACCCAAAACAAGACCACTCTCCCCCAGTGAAAATTGTCGGTGTTTGCCAGAAACCCCACAGAAGGGCTTTTGGTTAAGTGTGGGTCTTGGCTTTTTACCTGATTTGCAAAGTGGTTTATCAAATCTATCCTGTTTTCAGTCCCCATTTTTACGAAAAACATCATTTCAAATTCCCACACACAAAACTAAAATGTTGACAGCATTGGGCCCTCCACTCATGGGGGCTCATTCTCCAAATTTCGTTTTCTTTTCAACGTTTTCTGAAAGGGCGGGGACCCTTATCTAATTTTGTAGATTGGTTGGGATTTCTTTTGGGGGCAATTTGTGGGTGCACGCATTATAAACTTTTTCCCCAAGGTGTCAATGGAGTTTTTGGGTGCCTATTTTTGTCCCAAACCGAGTTTTTAACCATGGGGAAGTTATAATGTTGATTGTTCTTGGTCTGGTGGGGGAGATTGCCATTGTTGCCTTGAAATGGTGCTTGACTTTCCAACTAGGGGGGTGAGATGCGGTTATTTTTTAACCTTGCGTCATAACCACATTGGTACACAACCAACGAGTGGCAGGTACATTGATGAATCAAAAACCTCCTTCAAAAGAAAAAAAATTTATTGGAACCTTTTTTTCCACGATTTTTTTTAAAAACCCCTTTCGGTATGTAAAAAAAAAAAAAAGAAAAAAAAAACAGAAAGAAAAAAAAAAAAAAAAAAAAAAAAAAAAAAAAAAAAAAAAAGACAAAATAATAAAAAAAAATAAGATATATTAATAGATTATATATATATAGTATTAATAATACATATAGGTTATATTGTAATATAATACATGTGAAATATACATATAATATACATTACATATTAAATATATACAATTATTATATTTATAATAATATATATTATATTTATATATATTAGATTATATATTAGAATATAGTAATGTATATATTAACCATTTATGGATTAACATAGAGACATACATTATATATATAATATATATATATATAATATATGATATAATATTAATTTAATTTATAGTAGGAAGGTAGTATATACAATAATGTGTATATGACCAGTTAATATACTCACTGTGGAGGAGAATGTATTAGATATAGATATGAGTTAGATTAGAGGAATGTTAGCGATATATTGATAATGTATGTAGAGGTAGAGTAGTATCGGAGTGTAGAGAATATAATATAATTTGTTTATTAGGGTTGTAGTAGTATATATATGTATTATATAGGTTGAATATAATAGTATATGTAATGAAGGTTATGGACATATGTATGATACAGAAGATATTTACAATATTTATATACATAAATATACATTATATATTTTATATATATAAATATATTATATATTATATTTTATTATTATATATATATTATTATATATATAACATATATCTGGTATATATATATTATATAGTATATATATATATTATGAGATATATATATTATATATTATAGGATAATTATTAGTTATAGTATATTGACTATACCTATGTATACATATAAAACAATAGCCCATTATATTTATATATAATATTTAGTATATTAATATATATATATATATATATATTACATTATATTTTATATATATATATATTAACACTATTATAAATATATATATATATAATACATGTATAAATTTATATTATTAATATAATTATATAATATTATATAGTTACTATCCTTATATTATTATATAATATATTATAATATTATCTATTAATATATATATATATCTATATATATAAATTATTATATTTATATATAACTTTAGTATATTTGTATTATATACCAAACAATGTATAAAACAATTATATTACATACAATGATATATATTAATATTATAATTATATATATATATATATCAAGTAATAAGTTGAGAATTTATATATAATTATATATATATAAGAGATATAGTTAACATGATGTATGTTAATATTATTATTTAAACAAATTATATAATAGATATAATATTATAATATATATATAATATAAGATAGTATAAAATATTTGAATTATATGTATATATTGTAACCAGTATGGTATACCATAGTAGACATACAATTAGACATATATACTATATATGTTATACTAGATATTATATAATATTATATATATATATAAGTATTATATGATATTGAATTATTATATATATTATGTATGTATGTATATATATCATATATATGATATATAATATATATAATTATATTATATATTATAATAGATATTGAAATATAATTGAGTACTATGGATATGAATACATACATTGTACCCATTATTATAATATATAGTAATTATATTATTTCTCAATAATAATGACAATAATAGATATATATATGGTATATGTTATTATTATTTTAACATATTGTATACAGTTAATATACCATTACCATTTATATATATATACTATATATATCTATTCAAATTATAATATATATATATATATTATATATATTATGGGGTAATATGTTTATTAACTGTATAATTGATATAGCCAAAAACCACTATTTTTCCGTGCTGAATACAAATGGAAAGGAAACAAACCCCAACAATACAAAAATCTAGGGTTTATTTGGATGGTGGGGTTTTTTCTTCCATAATGTATATAATATTATATATATATATATAATTTATATAATTATATATGATTATATATCTATTATATATATATATATTAATTATATATATAATACTTAAAACCACAAAACAAAACCCCCCAGGTTAAACGGTTGTAAACCCAAAGATTGGAAATAGGGGAAAACCAAGGGGCCCACAGTAAAAATAAAAAAAACTTACAAACTTGTAAACGTTTTGAACTCTTCACGAGTTTTTTCCTCTTCGGACGGGAATAACTCCCCCTCCCCCCCGGTAAATGGATTTAAAAGGGAGAAAAAATTTGGGGCAAAGGGGCATATATAGTGAAGGAGAGGGGGGGGGGGACAGGGGAACCGGCACAAAGAGGCTGGAAATCAGGGGGGGGGTCTTCAGGGGGGGGAGGGTTCAAAGGTTCGAAAGAGGGGGGGGTGCTGGTGAAAGGCTTTTGCTAAAACTAAAAACGGAGGGAGGTTTAAAAGGTCCAATTTTAATTCGCCAAAAAGGCCCCCTAGGGGGGGGGGGGGGGGGGGGGGGGACCAAAAGCACTCAAGGTTTCAAATATTAGGGAGTCATTTATTCAATATAAGAGGAGATTTTCTAAACGATAACATTTTTTTCCTTTTTTTAAGCGAAATTTTGCTGGAATTTATGAATTTAAATTTTAAAGGCTGCTTTTAAAGGTTAAGCCGGGTTGGACCTTCATCCCCCACGGTAAGAATGAAAACGAACACACGCATTTGATTCTCTAAGCAAAATCTAACATCCACGTTTATGTTTCAGTTAATTCTTTGTCTCATAAAAGCTCTACCGGTCTCAACC
>NW_023655807.1:52500-75910 GCF_015228065.2 Penaeus monodon
GTCTGGTTGAGAGGACGTGTTCTCCGCTCCCTCCGACACCGACTACGTCTGTGCCTTTCCTCACCGCAGCGCCAACACAAGCCTTGGAAAGTGCTCGGGCTCACCTTCCTCAATGCTACCTTCTCCACTTTAGCCTTCCGGCCCCGGAGGTCACGGCGGGGCTGAGCAGCTGGCCCTAGGCCACTGGTTGCCTTCAGGAAGGCCTCGAACTCCAAGGCCCTCGCCAGCGCCACCTGCAGGTCCTCAGGGTGTGCCTGCTTGATGTAGATTTGCAGCTGCTGGTCCTGCAAAGCGTCAACAAAGAAATCGCGGGCCAGGACCACGATCATCTCTTCTGCAGCTGCGGGGTACGACCTCCTTACCAGTGCCTCCACATCCTGCGCCAGCTGGGACAGTGTCTCGCCACGCTCACAAGTCCGCTTCTTCAAGCGGGCCCGATATACCTCGGCCTGGCGGTGGTGCCCGAAACGGCGTTTCAAAGCCTCCGCCACGCTGGTGTAAGAGGCATGTTTGGATGCCGGCAGATGCCCCAACACTTCCACCGTGGGGCCCCTTAGCGCCGTTACCAGCTGCAGGGCCTTCTCTTCCTGGCTCCAGCCCTGGGCAGATGCCAGCATTTCAAATTGGGCGACATATGCCTCCCAAGCCACCTTCCCGTCGTATTCAGCTGGCTTACGCCTCACAGAATGTCTGGAGGCCGAGGGGCTGCACGGTGGAGAACGCGTGCCGTGAGCTAACACGCCCGGGGGGGAGGAAGGGGGTGAGGGAGGCAACGAGGTGGGTTGACCGGGTCCGAGTTTGCCGCCACCTATACCCAAGGGAGCGGTTCCGATGGGTCCCCAGCCTTCTGCAGCGACCACTGGCTGCGACACGACACTGCGAGGCCCGGGGGTTTCCTGCCACAGAACCCTGGCAGACCCCAGTAAATTTGACACTCTGGCATCTGTTGCCAGAACCTCGTCTGCCTTCTCTGCTTGCAACGTTACTACCTCGTGACGCCGCCTTTCCTCCTTCACTTCCTCCCTCAGGCCCTGAACCTCGCCCTTCAGAATCTGCACCTCCTCCATCAGTTCACTCTTCACGCTGTTGCAGGCCTTGTCGGTGTACTGCTGAGTTTCCATCTTCACAGATGCAAGATTGCTCTGTAGCACCTCAACAAGTTTGCAGAACTGTTCCTCTGCCTTCCTTGCCTGCATCTCGACGAGATGGTGCGCCTGCTCGTGTGCCCTCTGTGCCTGCTCTTCTGCCCTTTGTGCCCATTTCCTCCTCATACCGGCCACCATGGCCGTTATCAAGTCCATCTGGCTCGGCTTCACCTCACTTGTGCCTCCTCTCCCTCATGGCTGCCGCCATCTTTGGACGACATGATAAATCGGCGCGTCTCACTGATCAAATATCACAAATCCCACTCCTGACACCATTTGTTACGCCGACCGCCTCGTCTCTCTGCCACCAACACAGGGCAGGCTAGGCAGACGGCGTGTTATCCACAGGGTGGTGAACAGTAAACAGCTCCAAGAGGCACCGAGCACCATAGCGTCCCAGAACACCACGAGGGGAAACGCCAAGTGGCGAGGCAGGGCACGAAATAAACACAAAATGACAGTCTTTCCTTTACACAAGTTATTTACCCGTACACTTTTCTATAGGCACAATACAGGGGGAAACCAGCATGTCACACTGCACGATAACAGCTTATAACAGGGCAACACAAAGTTATATCAAGTCACAAGGGCACACACGAGGTCTTCACAGGAGCAGCACCAACTCCGTCTCTTGGCTTGTTCCTCCGGCTCCTCCGCTCACAGCCAGCTGCGTCATGTTGCCCAGGTCCTTCATGTTAACACATGCCCAGTCATCCTTTTCATGTTAACACATGTTCACACAGAAACAAAGACCCACTGGCGTAGCATATATATATATGTATATATCTTATATAGTATACATACACACACACATGTATTGGTGACAAGAATGTTCGGGTGCGTTGAAATCAAAATCTTTTTATATGATTTTTAGTTGGACTTTTACACGAACGTTTTGAACACCATCGTATGTAAATAAATAACGAAAAATAATAAATATACATATATATATATATATAGATATATATTATATATAGATATATATATATATATATATGTATATATATGCACTATATATACATATATATATATATTATATATCTATATATATATATATAATATATATATATATATATATATATATTACATATATATATACGTATGTACACACAGTATGTGTACACAACACACACCACAACACAACAAACACACACAACACACACACACACACACACACATTATATAAGATATATATCTATATCTATATATTACTATTATATTATTATAATATATATCATATATATATTCATATATTACATATATTGTTACCCCACACTACACACACACCACACACCACACCACACCACACACACACGCACCCAACATATATATATATTTATAATCTATATATTATATAGTATTATTATATATATCATATTATATATATTTCTAATATACAATATATATATATAATACTATACTATATTATATTATATATTATTATATATTAATTATAGTATAATATATAGATATATATATATATTATTTATATATGTATATATATATACTATGATATATATATATATATATATATATATTATATATATATATTAATATATATATATTATGTTTGTGTGTGTGTGTATGTGTGTTGTGTTTGTTGTGTATGGTGTATTATATATATATCTTAACTATATCTATATAACTATAGTATCTATATATATATATATATCATATATGTGTGTGTGTTGGTGTGTGTGATGTGGGTGTGTGTGTGTGGTGTGTGTGTGTGTGTGGTGTGTGTGTGTGTGTGTGTGGATGTGTTGGTGTGTGTGTGGTGTGTGTTTGTTGTGTGTGTGTGTGTGTGTGTGTGTGTGTTGTGTGTGTGCGTGCGCCGTGTGTGTGTGTGTATGTTACACACACACTCTACCACACTCACACGCACACACACACTCACATTACCACACACCACACACGCACCACCATACACACACACCACACACACGCAAAAAACAACCATCCATAACACCACACAACATACCCACCACACACACCACCACGCACACACACACAACATCAACAACACACACACACACACACACCACACACACCACCACACACACACACACACCAACACACACACCCACCACACACACGCCACACTTCTCTCTCTCCTCCTCTCTCTCTCCTCTCTCTCTCTCTCTCTCTCTCTCTCTCTGCCTCTTCTCTCTCTCTCTCTCTCTCTTTCTCTCTCTCTCTCTCTCTCTCTATCTCTATCTCTTTCTCTCTTTCTCTCTCTGACTGGTTTCGAAATACATGTATTTCTGACCAAGATATAAACGAAACCGGTCATATACATCTCTTGTATTGTGAAGGTATTCATTGTCATTCATGCCTTTTACACACCATAACGGGTATAGACCCTATTATAATGGCTTTGCAGGGGTAGTGATACTTGTTAACGGCGTGACTCTTTATTGCTAAGAATTCAACACAGTAATGGAACACACGAGACGATGTCTATATGAGTAAAAGCGGTATGCTGTCACTGTCAGTCAGCTGCCCGGGAGGGGGAGGCTTGGTCCTCCCTCGGTATAATGTGCCGTCCTGGCCGAAGTACTGAACAGCTGGATGGAAGGATAGGAAGGTGTGAAGATGAGGTCACCGTCCCGTCTGCTACATTTTACATTGCTCCAGCCACCTCTCATGCCTCGCCTCGATGGCGTCTTAGATTTGCCTCAGGGTGAACCTACCTGGCTGGTCATCTCGTTTCTCGCGTGCGTTGTCCTGGGCCGTCTTCTGGCTAGCTCGTCCCTGTCGTCCTCTTCTTCCTGGTCCTTGATATAATTTGTCTCTCGACGTCCCACGTCCTCGAATTCTCGCACAGGTCCGCCTTACTTCGGATTCGTCTAGACTTCTCGAGTCCTCCGTCTAGGCCTACTCGGCGGCGTCCTCGTCCACACGTCCTCAAAGATCTCGTCCTGTCCTTCTCAGCATGCTCCTTCCTCGTCCTCGTAATCTTCCTCTGGGACCCGGCGTCAGGGCAGGGGCGGCAACTCAGGCGGCATATTCCGCCATGCTTCGCCCATCACAGCCTCCTGGGGCAACTTGTACCTGCGCTGGCGAGTTTTCCTGTTCCTTCGCTGGATCTACGGGCGTCTCGCAGCAGCGCCTTCCACTACATCATTGAACGGCTTACGACATGGCCTGACGAACATCCTGGTCCACACCCTGTGGCGATCATTCCGATGACTTCCTTCCCCAGCTCCCTAGAGGTGAACGTTTTTCTGCGCAGGTCCTTCATCGTGCCGTGTCGGTTACGTCCGGTCGACTGCAATATATAGTCGGGGACCTTCATACAAGTAAGGGCCAGATACAAGAGAAAAAGAATGGCAACAGAGAAGAGGGGGTGTTAGTACCACTACCGGTTTAGTTATATTTTGTGGTTTTAATGTCGTTTTTTTAATTTGTTTTCAATCTTTTTTTTTTGTTTTGTGGGTTTATTTTCACAAGATAAGAAAAAATTAGGAGAGGTAGACGTCAGTTTGATTCGCATGACCTGTCTTGACTACCAAGCCGGTCCTGATAGATATGAGAGTAGATAAGGGAACGGCATGCAATCCGCAAGGATTTTACTTGACCATTGTCGTCACACAGAACGAAATAACAGTCAGACTGCGTTGAATGGTGAAAGTGAGAGTGGAACCTCAACCAGGGATGAAATCCAAACACGAATCTTAATGTTCATATTACAATGGAGATAAATGGCATGCTAGCTTATAAAATTTTTCCCTACCACATTAAATTCACATTTAATGATTGCCGAACGAATGGTACCATTAATGAATGGTGACATGAAAAAAATATTGCAACTTTTTAGCAACGCAAATTCTTCTCGTGTCGAAAATCTGACTGCCCGAGTATATGTCTAGCTATGCCATAGTTTAGACTTCATCGATTGGGGGATCCTATACCCAAATGCCGCACTGAAGCGAACGGAGCCAGGAAAATCTATACTTACACTCTGTTTCTGGTATCTGTGATGGGTGCTCGGGCATTCCTCAATATCTAAATTGATCACCGCATCACACTACCGCCTGGGGAATTTATCCAAAATGCAAGCGCCTTCAGAGGGGTGAGAGGGTGTGATTAATAAATGAATAATGATATCTACCTAGGGAGGGAGGGTGAGAGAGAAAAAGAGAAAGAGAAAGATAAAGAGGAAAAGAAATGGAAACGGAGAGATCAAGAGAGAGAGAAGAGAGAAAGAGAGAGAGGGGGGGAGGGAGGGAGGGAGAGAAATAGAGAGAAAGACAAAAAGAAAGAGAAAGAGAGAGAGAGAGAACAGAGAGACAGAGACCAGAGAGAGAGAGAGAAGAGAGAGAAGAGAAGAGGAGAGAAGGGAAAGAGATGGAGAATAGAGAGAAAAAGTATTAGAGAAAGAAGAAGAGAGAGAAAGAGAGATAGATAGCATAGATGAGATAGATAGAGAGAGCGACAGAGATTGAAAATAGAGAAAAAAGAAAGAGAAAAAAATAGAGGGAGATAGAGAGAGAGAAAGAGAGATAAGAGAGAGATGAGGAAAAAATAAGGGGGGTGAGAAGGGCGAGAGAATAGAGAGAGAGACAGAGAGACCATAGAGAGAAGGAGAGAGATAGATAGAGAGAGAGAGAGAGAGACGAGAGATTGAAAGAGAGAGAGAAAAAGAAAGAGAAAAAATAGAGGGAGATAGAGAGAGAGAAAAGTGAAAGAAAGAGAAGGAAATAGAGAACATTCCAAGAGAGGAATAAGAGAGAAGGAAGGAAGAGGAAGAGAGAAAAAAGAGAAGGGGAGAGAGAGGAGAGAGAGAGAGAGAGAGAAAGAGAGAGATAGATAAGAGAGAGAGAGAGAGACGAGAGATTGAAAGAGAGAGAGAAAAAGAAAGAGAAAAAAATAGAGGGAGATAGAGAGAGAGAAAAGTGAAAGAAAGAAGGAAATAGAGAAAGTAAAAGAGAGAGAGAAAGAGAGAAAGAAGGAGAGAGGAGAGAGAAAAAGAGAAGGGGAGAGAGAGAGGGAGAGAGAGAGAGAGAGAGGACGGGGGAGAGAGGAGAGAGAGAGAGGAGAGAGAGAGGAGAGAGAGAATAGAGAGAGAGGAAAAAGAGAAAGTACGATAAAGGAATATAGAAAGAGAAAGATGATAAGAAAGCGGAGAGGAGGAGAGAAATATGAGAGAGAGATAAGAAAAGGAGAGAGAGAGAGGAGGAGAGAGAGAGAGAGAGAGAGAGAGATAGAGAGAGAGAGAGAGGGAGAGAGAGAAGCGAGAGAGAGAAGGGGTTGGGATAATGAATAGAGACTATAGAAGAAGAGATGTAAATAAGATACTAAAGAAAGGTAGATAGAGGGGAAATATTATAGAAAAATATGGAATAAGTGAAAGAGGAGAGAGAGAGAACGAAATAGAGAAGTAAGAGATGAAGAAGATAGGGAAAGGGAGATCGAATTGAGAGAGAAAGAGAGAGCGAAAGGGAGAGCGAAAGAGAGAGAATCAAAAGAAAAGTAGAGACGAGAAAGAGAGGAGGAAAGAAAGATGAGGAGAGAAGAAAAGAGAGAGAGAAGAAAGTATATATAGTATAGATAGAGAGAGATGCAGCCGAGAGAGATATATACTATGAGGAGAGAGATAGCGGAGAGAGAGATAGATAGAGATAGAGAGATATAGATAGTGTAAAGAGAGAGAGTAGAGAGAGAGAGGAGAGATAGAGATAGATAGATAGAGAGAGAGAATAGATAGAGATAAGGAGGAGAACAGAGAGAGAGATAAAACTCATAGTCTAAAGTAATATTCTAAATCATCACGTAAAGTTCGTGTCGAGAAATTCTAGTATAGTTACCTATAGCCGATTGATGGTTGAAAGAAAACGGTTAGAGTACCATTTTCTTTTATTTATTTTATAGGAAGAACTCAAAGAATAAAGAAAAAAGTCAAAGGCAATGCTTTGATGATTATAACACACACACACAGACATATATATATATAGTATATTCTATATATATAATATTATGTATTACTATATATTATATTACCTTAATATATGTATGTATATATTTTTTTTTCTTCTTTTTAAGTATGGTATATACCACACACAAAACACACACACACACACCTAACACACACACACCACACACACCACGACACACAACCCACAACACACACACACACACACACACCATATATATATTATATATATATTATATATATAATACGATATTATGTATATATAAATATTTTATATAGATCTAATATATATATATATAGAATAGATATATAAATATATATTAAGCACACCCTCACTATAGAGTGTGTGTGTGTTGTGTGTGGTGTGTGTGTGCTGTGTGTGTGTGTGTGTGTGTGTGGGGGTGTGTGTGTGTGTGTGTGTTTGTGTGTGTGTGATATATATATATATATATATATATATCTTAAATATATATATTATATATATAACTTCTAATATATATATATCATATATATGTGTGTTGTGTGTGTGTGTTGTGTGTATGTAATATACTTATATATTATTATATATATATAATAGATATATATATATCGCTATATATTTATATATCTATATATGTAATTATGCTATATATTTATATTATATCTATTATATTATATATATAAGATATAAATTATTAAATTTATATATAATATATTATATATATGTATTATATACGATCATATATATTCATATATTATATTATATATATATTATTATCTATATTATATTATATATATTTATATAAACACACACATACATACATACGAGTATGTGTGTGGTGTATGATGTGTGTGTGTGTGTGTGTGTGTGTGGTGTGTGGGTGTGTTGTGTATGTGTGGTGTGTGCTTGTGTGTGTGTGTTGTGCGTGTGTGTGTGTATATAAATGTATATGTACTGACCCCAAGGAGCGAAACATGAAAACTCAGCAATTAGTATCTCCTTGACCACGGCGGCTCAGATATGAACGGGACGTTAAAAAAACACACACACGTGGTTGTATATAGTAAACCACACAACCACACATATATCATATATATATATTATATATTATTATATATATATTATACTATATATATATATATAGTATATACCACACCAAATCACACACATACATATATATCTATATCTATCATATATATATTTATATATATATCTTATCTATACTTTATAATATATTATATGTTGTATGTATGTATGTAATATTGTATGTGTTTTGTGTTTTAAACTATAGATTCTACGAATATCTATAATGTTATATATCTCTATATTATATATATATATATATGTCTATCTAATATATATGATGTATATCACTATATATATATATCATCTATACTATATATATATATTTACATATATATGTAGATTTATGTACACACACACACATCAGACACACACACATACACACACACACACCACACAGCACACCACACACAACCACACTCACCACACACCCCCACACATATCTCTCTTCTCTCTCTCTCTCTCTCTCTCTCTCTCTCTATATATGTATGTAATATATATATATATATATATATATATATATATATATATATATTAAATAGTATATATATAATATCATGTGTATATTATATATGATATATATATATACACATTATATCTATATATATATCTATATATATTAATATAATATAAAATATATATATATACATCTATATGAGTTATGTATACTTCTATCCACTTACTCTATCGCCTATGTCTTATAATACTCTATTATAATATATATATTCTCGATATACTCTATATATAACCATATTATACATATATATATATATATACATATAGTTATATTATCGTCTATATCTATCATATATATAATACATATAAAATTCAATTCCCAAGAACATCTTTTTTCGAACAAATTTTATTCTATATATCTATATATACTTATGTGTGGTGTGTGTGTGTGTGTGTGTTGTTGTGTGTGTGTGTGTGTGTGTGTGTGTGGTGTGTGTGTGTGTGTGTGTGTAGGTGTGTGTATGTAAATATATTAGTATAATATATATTTATATACTATCATATATATATATATATAATATACTATATATCCATATATATCTATATATATACTATATATAATTATTATCATATACACTCTACATATACATATACAACATTATATATCTATTATATATATATATATATCTATATAATATATTTATATATATATATATATATATAATATCTTATATTATGGTATGTTATGTCTGGTAATGTTATCCATATATATCACTATATACATACATTTTTTATATAGACCACATCTATATCATATTGCACACTATTAATATATCGTATCTCCTATTATATCTAATATCTATATATATATATAGTTGACTATACCTATATAGCGTATGTGATATTTTATATAGATATATTATATATAAATAAGATGTACATATATATATAAAACTCATACATACTATATATATATAATATAGTATTATATATATTTATATCTATACTCTATATATATATGTATATATATATATTATATACTTGTATATATATAACTAAGTATATATAAATATTATATTTCCACACATCTATAAACATTTATATTTATAGATAGTATATATATATTTATATATATATATCACTCTGTATATATATATATATCTATATATGTGTGTGTGTGTGTGTGTGTTGTGTGTGTCATTGTGTTGTGTGTGTATGTGTGTGTGTTTGTGTGTGGTGTGTTGTGTGTGTGTGTGTGTGTGTGTGGTGTGTGTTGCGTGGTGTGTGTGTGTTTTGTGTGATAAAATATATACTCATTATATATATATATATATATTATATATGCAATACTATATAATAATTATATTATATATAATTATATATGTATATCTATATATACTACCCAATATATATTATCCATATATAAATACTTATATATATTTATATATATATTATTATTATATGTCATATATATGTATCCTACATATCTGTGTCTATATATGATATGTATCCTATCTATATATATATATATCTCATCTATAATTATATCAATATATATATAGTTATTTAATATATATCTATACTAATATATATTGCAGTACATATATCTATATATATTGTATATATTATTACATTATAGATATATATATATTATTAATATATATATATTATATATATTGTGTTTGTGTGTGTGTGGTGTGTGTATGTGTGTGTGTGTGTGTGTGGTGTTTTGTGTGATGTGTGTGTGTGTGTATTGTGCTTTATATATATATAGTATATCTATATATTTATAATATATCTAATCTATATATACACAGATATTACTATATTATTTTAAGATATACTTCATATATATATAAGGTATATCATCTATATTATCATATATCCTACATATATTTGATTTATGACACCCACACACCCCCACACCACCACACACACACACACACACACCACACCCACACCACACCCACACCACACGATCTTGTCTTCTCTCTCTCGTCTCCTCCCTCCCCTCTCTCTCTCTCTCTCTATATATATATATATATAATATACTATATATATTATATATATATTATATAATATATCTGTTATATATTTATTATATATATATATATAGATAAATATAGTATGTATGTATGTATATATATTATATCTATAATATATATATATATATATCTAATATATATATATTATATATGTATGTATATATACCCGTACTATATACTATCTGTATATAATAATATAAAATAAGTTATATAATATATTATATCGATATATTATATATCTATATATAGCGACCACTGGCCATATATCTGCCACATATATACATAGTGCTGTATAGTTATACTTTATTTATATATATATATATATATAGTTAGATATTATGTATATATTATTTATTTAGTATATATATATATTATATATATGTGTGTGTGTGTTGTGGTGTGTGTGTGTGTGTGTGTGGTGTATGGTAATATATCTGTCAATATATATATATCATATTATCTATATATCTAATCTATAGATATTATATTATATAAATCTACTAACATATACATACATACATACGATATATATATCGTTATATATTATATCTATATCTATGTATATATATATTACTAGAATGTGATGTATGTCTGTGGTTACTATTATACACATATATAATATATATTTTATATATACACCATCTATATCATATTTCACTATTATATCTATTATATATATATATATTATATACGATATATATATATTCTATATATATATATACATATGTACATCTATATATTATATATTATATAATATATATATTACTATATATTCTATATAAATATTATACATATATCTATTTTATATATGTATATATATATTATATAGTAGTATATATTATATATATATACATATTATATTACACACATCTCTATACATTATATATATATTATCTATACTATATAATATATATATCTATAGTATATATATATATATAGATATATGTATGTAATAATTATATATATATATACTTATCATATATATATATCTATTATATATATATAGATTATATATATATATATATATGTATATATATATAATATATGTATATATACTATACAGATACATACCATCATATATAATTATACATATCTATATATAGATATAGTATCTATATACTATATCTCTCTATTTATCTATATAGCGCAGAGGAGAGAGAGAGAGAGAGAGAGAGAGAGAGAGAGCAGATAAGAGCGAGAGAGAGAGAGAGAAGAGAGCAGAGAGAGAAGAGATGAGAGAAGAGAGAGACAAGAGAGATCGCAGATAGATAGTTTGTGTGTGTGTGTTGTGTGTGTGTGTGTGATGTGTGTGTGTGTGTGTGTGTGTGGGTGTGTGTGTGTGTGTGGTGTGTGTGTGTTTACTAAATCTCACCCTACATTATATATATATATATTATCTCTATTATATATCTATATATATATAGATTATTTACTATACTTTATTGTAGATTTATGTACACACACACACATTCTCTCTCTCTCTGTCTCTCTCCTCTCTCTCCTCTCTCTCGCCCTCTCTCTCTCTCTCTATATATATATATTTATATCTATATTATATTATCGATTATGTATATATATAATACTAATCATGTATAATATATATATATTATAATATATATATTATATATATATCTATATTATAATATATATATATATATTATGATATTAATATGTAGGTATATATTGATCATATATATATAATTACACACACATATTATACTTGTGATATATCTAATTTTTCATATATTATCATATATATATATATACTATTATATATAAATTCTATATATATATGTGTGTGTGTGTGTGGTGTTGTGTTGTGTGTGTGTGTGGTGTGTGTGTATGTTTATCTATTTAAATGTATATTCACATATATTATAGGTATATTATATCTCTATATCATCTATTATAATAATATATATATATCTCTTATCAAAACTCATACATATACATCTACATACATACAACATACCATATATTATTATTATATATTAGATATTATTATATCTATATAATATAGTATATTTATGCAGTAGTATACATATATAACACAATATATAATTTATTTATATATACACACATCTATATACATATTTGCATATATTATCTCTATCATTAGTATAATATATTATATATTCATATATATATATACATATATATCTCATATATAATATATTATATATATATATATATATTATAAGTAATATTACATATATAATTTAAATATATATATTATATATATCATATATATCTATATCTATATTATTATATACATATCACACACACACACACACCATCACCAACAATAAACACACATACCACACACACCATAATATATAGATATATATATATTATATCTATATATATAATTTATATTCTTATTTTATATTATATATATATACTACCTAAGTTATATATATTCCTATATATCTATATCGTATATATATATAATATATTATCTATCTTATAAATCAATGTGTAGAGTAGGATGTGTGCCTTATTAATATGTAATATCTTATGTTCTATATCACAGTATCTATCTAGATATAATATATAATATATATGTATTATATATATATATATTACACACACACACACTCCATCTTATATCTGTATATACTATCTATATATATATATTACTATATATATACTTATATATATATATATATATCAATATATAAATAGAATGTATCTGAGTGTGCCTATAATTAATATGTATCTATATTATTTATCTATATACAGTATTATATATACTTCTATAATATCTATACTCTATATATATATATAATATCTATATATAAATATAATATATATATATCTAAATTATATATATATATATATATTATTATATCTAATTATATCTATATATACTTGTATTATTTACTAATTAGACACATATTTAATATTGCCCACATCTATATACATTTTTTTTATATCTAATAATTATAGATATATATATATATTATATATATATATCATAATTTTAGATATATTTTATGTGTGTGTGTTGTGTGTGTAGTTTTGTGTGTGTGTTTTGTGTGTGTGTGTGTGTGTGTGTTGTGTGTGTGTTGTTGTGTGTGTGTGTGTTGTTATGTGTAGTGTGTGTGTGTGTTGTGGTGTGTGGTGTTGTGGTGTGTGTGTGTGTGTAGTGTGTGTTTGTGTGATATATCATACATCTATATACTATTCATATATTATATATATATATAGTATATATATATAATCGTAATAGAGTATATTTATAATATTATATTGTACATAACATATATATATAGATATCATATATATGTATATATTATGTATATATATCATACAATCTAATTATATATATATAATAATAGTTATTATAATATTATTTTAGATAGATATATACATATATTTACTATATATATATATATATATATATGATATATATATTATATATATATATATTATGATTATATTTATTATATATATGCGTGTGTGTGTGTGTGTTGTGTGTGTGTGTGTGTGTGTGTGTGTGTGAGTGTTTGTGTGTGATAGTATATATACTTTATATATATGAGATATATTATATATATATATTAGATAGTATCATATATTTATTTAGTTATTTTATCACATGTATGTATATGTATAGTGTGTGTGTATATATACTTATATATTATTATATATATATATATTAATATATATATATTGTATATCTATATTATATACTACATAAGATATATATATATATTTTATATAGTATATTATATACTCTATATATATATTATTGTGTGTGTTTTGGGGGGGGTGTGTGTGTGTGTGTGTGTGTGCTTGTGTGTGTTTGTGTGTGTGTGGTGTGTGTGTGTGTGTGTGTCGGTGTGTGTGTGTTGTGTGTGTGTGTTTGTGTGTGCGGTGTGTGTGTCTGTGTGTGTAGGGTTGGGGGGGGGGGTTGGGGTGTGTGCGTGTGTGTGCGGTGGTGTTTGTTGTGTGTGTCGGGTGTGTGTTACTGTGTTGGTGGTGAAGACATGTTCAAATGACTACCAGCTATATACTGTAGCAGAATAATCCACATTCTACTGAACATGGGAAAGGGCCGCCGGTTAAAGACTCATTATTTACCATGAAAATTTTGCTCCAGAATAGAACTGTTCTAAAATCAAAATGGTTTCCCTGATGCACGCGGATGCTTTTATGAGTGGTAGCAACAGCATACATACTTAAGAACAGATGTAGTAAAATCGGCCGACGGATTTCTAATTTCTCTTGTGAATTACGTTTATAATGCTATGTAAATTACCGAGAAAATACCCTTACTGCTGATGCCTCTCCAAGGTTTATTTCAATTTGCCGATTTCGTGTCAATTTGCTGTTTTAGCTGTGAACGTTTGGTAGGAACGCCTGTTAGATGTTAGGATTACTTGTTGACTTGATAATCTGGAAAGAAAGTGCTGCCACGATTTTTCAATAGGACGTTGTTTATATATATATATATATATATATATATATTATCTATTATATATAATATATATTATATATATATAATAATATAATGTATGTATTTGTGTGTGTGTTTGGTGTGTGTTGCGTGTGTGTGTGTTGTGTGTTTTGTGTGTGTGCTGTGTTTCTTGTGTGTGAGTGTGTGTGTGTATGTTTGTGTGTGTGAAGGTGTGTGTGTGTGTGCGTCGTGTTGTGTGTGTTGTGTTTGCTGTGTGTGAGTGCATGTGTGTTGGTTGTTTGGGGGGGGGGGGTTTGTGTGTGTGTGCGTGTGGTCTTGTGTGTGTGTAAATCAGGTCTATGTAACTCCCTTTATAGGCTTACTAAATCTTAGCACAGTGGTTTCCAGGATGCCTCTCGTGTCAGCCAGGAAGACGTTTGCAAGTATCACCATCCGGTATTTTATGAAAGACTCAGGTTTTTATCATTTTCCATTTATACATATGATTATCATGATAATTAGCATACTTTCCGTATTTTTTTCTGTTCTTTTCTTTTTAATTTTGTCTTATATAATTCGCTCTCGTTTGTTCCTTTCTCTTTCCCTTTCTCCCTTTCTCTCTTCGTGGTTACAGTGACGTTCTGTAAACCATCAGTTTTATTTAGGGGTAACTCTTTCGCGCCGCCAACGCTGTTCGGATTTTCTATTCGTCCTTCTCATCTCTCTCTCTCTCTCTCTCTCTCTCTCTCTCTCTCTCTCTCTCCTCCCACTCTCTCTCTCTCTCTTCGCTCTCTCTCGCTCTCTCTCTCTCTCTCCTCTCTCGTCTCTCTCTCTCTCTCCTCCTCCTCTCTCCTCTCTCTCTCCTCTCTCTCTCCTCTCTCTCTCTCTCCTCTCGTCTCATCATTCTCTCTTCTCTGCTCTCCTCTTTCTCAGTACATAATATATGATGATAATGAGCTATAGTACATGATAATGATAATAATAATAAATATAATAATAATAATAATAATAATAATAATATAATGAATAATATAATGATAATAACGTAATAATAAATACTGATGAGATGATGAGTATAATGCTAATGATAATATAATATAATATAAATAATATAATACTAATATGAATTAATAATATAATGATAATATGATAATAGTAATAATAATAATAATCTAATAATAATACTACTAATCATAAAATATAGATAATATATAATGATAAATAATGATAACAGTGGTGATAATATGATAATATGATATGATAATGACAATAATAATACTTCAGCGTGATTATAGCAATGTATTATATAATAATAACGATACTATATTACTACACTACTACTACTACTACTATTACTACTATAATAATGATAATGATAATAATGATATATAATACAATATAACATAATAATATAGATAATATCAACAATAACTAATGATATATAATTATAATGATTATTATATGGTAATAATATAATAATATGATAATAATAATAATACTATAATAATAATCATATGATTAATGATCATAATGATCAATCATGTAATAATGAGATATAATAATAATAATAATAATATCTAATAATAATTAATAATAATATATCATAATGAATAATCACGAGAGAATGATAACAATGACAATTATGATCATATACCAGCTGCTCTACTACTACTACTACTACTACCCCAATAATAATAATAGATTATACTAATAACAATGATATGATATAATGATACCAAATATAATGATAATAATGAATACAATAATAATGATTATAAATCACCTACAACGATAACGCGACTCGTGCTCTATCGCTGACCGGTTTCCCTTCCGTCGTACGAATTTCATGTTACGTGTCATAAGGATGAAACATTTTTACCGTTACTCACAGCCTTTAATGAATATATCCATTTATTTGCAAAGGATTTTTGCTCATTTCCAGCACTCCTAAAATTTTAAATAAAGAACATAAAAGTGTACTAGAGAAAAGTTTGTTCTTTATACCCAATACTTACACTAAATACTTTTCCATAACCACGAAATTTAAATCCGACGAAAATTCCTTCTTGGTATCTCCCCAGATTCCTCGGCATCTGTGTGTTGATTCCATAATTCTTCGTCGTTAGCCCTGTTCCCGAAGGCGCGCGAACGAAATGATGTGATCAACGCCTGCCTCTCTCCTTCATGGGGGTCTCGCCTATGATTTTTCCTCTAATTGTAGCTTCCGGCCGATCGGTATTAATTATTGTACTCCTTGCGATTTAATAATTATAAATTCAATCTGGTTTGGAGGCTAGTGAAAGAAAGGTTGGCGCGGTGGTCGATGGAGCCGGGAAGGCGGTAGCATATTCGAGGCTGCGAGCTATCGATTGTTTTTGTCGTCTGCATTTTCCGCTGACATCGCTGCCGTTCATTTCGTTGCCTCTGTGCCGGAGGTCGGCTCTGAGCGAAGTCATTAGTCTGGCTGTGACTGCGGTGTCCGCGACTGCGGATACGCCTTTTCGAACTGTTATGTACAGATATATGAATATCAAAACACTCTTCCGTGCTGATACATGGACAAAAAACCCACATACAGAACATAATCAAGGTTTTTGTATTGTGGGTTTTTCTTGCGTACGATGTATGTGTATGTGGTATATTCTGGACGCGTGTATACAGAACTGTGTATACATGGAATGCATATATATCTACATGTATATGTAGATAAATATATATAGTACACACATAGCACATACTTATATCCAGATTTGGAAGGGAATAAGGCTAAAACTGGTATTTATATAGCAAATCCAGAGAGAGAAAAAAGTATCAACTTGGACTTTTACCACAACAGCTACACTGTCCATTTTATATTTGATATAAAGCTGTATCCCAGAGTGATAACAGTCTGTACTTCTTGTCAATTTCTTCTGGACACACGGGAAGATGTTTCTCGGCTATACAACAGGGGCTTGAATCTAGCTTTGTCCGAAAAGATAAATCCCCACACTTTGCTGAGAATTTCTCTGGAGATTTCCAAGCTACTATGCTGGCACACAAACATATAGAGAGTAGATAGATATATACACAGATATGGATATGCTCAATAGTTAGTAATAGGCAATATTAATATAAATATATATATATATATATATAATATATATATATATATGTATGTATATTCTTAACATTATTACAATATACTACCATATATCTACATACATACCTCAATCATACATACATACACACATATTACAATATATATAAATAGATTTATCACACACTGTATATTATTATATATATATATAGATATAATATATATATATATATAATATATTACTATTATATTATATATATCTGTTGTGTGTTTGTGTGTGTGTGTGTGTGTGTGTGGGTATATATGTGTATGTGAATGTGTGTATATATATACACACATATACATACATACATAGATATATACATACATATGTATATGGTGTCTGTGTGTGTGTGTGTGTGTGTGTGTGTGTGTATGTATGTATGTATATGTAATATATGTATATACATATGTATATGTTGTTAGTATTACTATGTACGTGTTAATATAATTGATATATTATATCCTGTTGTCTGTATAATGTATAATATTAATCCCATATATACATATATATATATATATAGTCGTCATATCTATATATATTTATCATATACTTATCTATATGTATAATACATTATACCATATATTAATATATTACATAATGTAATAATATATATACTATATATATATTATTATATATATATATATATATAATACATATACAAGAAGAGAGAGAAGATAGAGCGAGCGAGAGAAAAGAGAGAGGGAGAGAGAGAGAGAGAGTGAGAGCGAGAGAGAGGAGCGAGAGAGAAGAGAGATAGAGAGAGAGAGAGAAGGAGAGATAGAGAGAGAGAGAGAGAGAGAGATAGAGAGTAGGAGAGGAGAGATAGCGGGATATAGGAGAGAGAGAGGAGAGACGAAGAATAAGAGAGAGAGAGAGCGAGGATAGAGAGCGAGAGAGAGAGTGTGTTGTGTGGTGTGTGTGTATGTGTTTGGTGTTGTGTTTTGTGTGTGTGTGTGTGTGTTGTGTGTTGTGTGTTTGCGTGTGCATTCGTATTTACGTATTTGATATATTTATATACTATCCCTCTCTATATTATCTATGATATATATATATATTATATATATAGTCTATAATATATATATCTATCATATATATATATATTATACATGTTGTGTGGTGTGTGTTTGTAGTTGTGTATATTATATATATCTATATATCTATCTATATATAATGTATATATATATATATATATGTATACATACGCTTACTGTTCTTCCTCTCTCTCTCTCTCTCATCTCTCTCTCTCTCTCTCTATATATTATAATATATATATATTATATATATATATCTATTTATCTAATATATGATATATATTGGGTGTGTGTGTTATATATATTATATATATATAATTTCTATATATATAATATCTCGTATTATGGTATCTATATATAATATATATCTATATATATATGCATACTGTATAATATATAATGCCATACACACACACACACACCCACACACTCACCACCATCCATATCAATAATAGTCTCACCCGAATTTGCATAATTTGGTAAGTCAACTTAGATACAGTAGTGGGTGGTGCATCGCAAGTATTGCTCGTGGGTTGAAACCACCACAGGACGTAAACTGCAACTGCTATTCAGGATAGTCCCTATGACTCCCCGTGGCAGGGTTAAGGTTGGCTCTGCAGCAGGGTATTGGTATATCTGTAACTGTTAGTTCCGCAGATACAGAACATCCTGGCGTAAGTTTAGTCTATTGAATAAATGGCAGGGATGGCACTGCTAGTTTAGATAGAAACTGCGAGCAAAGAATTTACTTAATTTGTTTATTTTAATATGGTTTATTGATTATATTAATAGCGCTTGGTTTACGTCCCCAATTACTGGGATGCCACGGCGCTCCGTTCATTGTATGATGTAACACCCCACACCCCGACTGGGAGAGTTTTCGGAACCCCCCCACCCACACACCCACACCACACCCACACACACCCCACACACACACACACACACAAACACACACCCACACACGCACACTACACACACACACACACACACAACACCACGACACCACAGTATTATTATATAATAGTAGTAATATTATATATATATATATAAGATATATTATATATATATATTATATATATATACATATATTCGCCTGTGTATGTTTGTTTGTATGTGGTTTCGGTGATGGTATGTACGCCTTTCTATTTGGATTTT
Source organism: Penaeus monodon (assembly GCF_015228065.2). Classification (NCBI taxonomy): domain Eukaryota; kingdom Metazoa; phylum Arthropoda; class Malacostraca; order Decapoda; family Penaeidae; genus Penaeus; species Penaeus monodon. The sequence goes on from NW_023655807.1 coordinate 72,855, forward strand.
CTGCAATGTTGCAAGACGCAATATTTCACAATATTTTCTATGCAGATATACGAGTTGAAAATTGCCGTTAGCTATTAACACATATCACGAGGAGAGGAAGAATAATTAGATGAAGGAAAAGGAGAAGAAGGAGGGAGAAAAAGACGAAGAAGAAAAAAAGAGAATAGGCAGCACAAGACAAAAGAAAGGGTATTAAATGAAGTAAAAGGAAGTAAATAAAGAAACACGGGAATGAAAAGAACAAAGAGAAAGTGAAGAAATCTTAAATGCCGTTTTTCTTTGGCCCGAACAAGGTTGTGGACAATTTACCTTGATAGAAAGGTTCTTCTCTGGAACGAAATGGGTCTCATATATTTAACCCTAGATTTCGTCCTTAAATTCAGAGCGACCGAATTGACATCAATACTTTAATACATGATGCAGTGAATGGAGTTATTAGCTGAGCAAAGTTTAAACGGTAAAAGGGCGTCACGTCAGGGCAAATACTAGCCTTTGCATAAGTATTTAGATCTGCTCTTACTTTCGCGGACGTAATAAAATGACTTGTATATTCTTTTTCGAGCCTTGAGAATAAATTACTGTTGTCTGAGATGGCATGTGATTCCTGATGTGGCGAGGCTGGGGGGGGGAGGGAGGAGGGGGAGGGAGAGGGGGAGGAAGGAGCCGGAGCGGAAGGGTTGGTGGGAGCGAAGAGGAGGATGACAGGAAAGGGGGGAGGGAAGGTAAGTTAATGCTATTGCTTTTTTCGAAGGAGCTGACCGTTAGCTTTTGGGTTCTGACGATGTAGTTTACTTTTCGCCTCAATGTGAACTCGTGGGTGCTGACTTGATCCGATGTTTTGTTTTTCAAACATGTAAACATTTTGGTTAAGATACTCTTTAATAATGGCAGTGATTAAAACTTGAATAAATAATTTCCTGATGACTTAATATCGCTGCGTTTTTATCATCCGCTGTCAATGTGTCCATGTCACAAGCCAGCGTACTAATCAGTTGCTGCGGACCATCAAGATATTTACACCATGCTTCCCGTTGGTAACCGACATCTTTTCATACTTTGAATCTGAAGAGCTTCCTCCTGTGTCACATCGTTTATTATAGTATTTTACATCAATCAAACATCATTAGCCATACCATTTCTCATAGCAGTACCATACAAATGTCCATTCAGTTGTGTGTTAACCACATATATAATATGGTCCTTCATCTTCGCGTAACCCAACTGTCGTAAGTCTGGTAACACTGGCTAGCAGTTTTCTATTCATCTTTTTTAATTCTATCCATAACTTACATTTTAATCAAAGATTCATAGTTTCTACTCGGCAATATCCATAACATAGTAACCTAGTGGCGCCTCCATTTACCTTCAAGTCAAGTAATTTTGCCAATAAACGTGTATCTCTGTTATACAGAGTGTGGAGGAGTGCCCTTTTACTCAGTCCTGTATAGAACAGTATTTTGTCTGAAAAATTATTAAATAGTAATCTTGTAGCATCACGAACACTCCAAAAACGCACGAAATTCGCGAACGCAGACGCCCCCTGTTCGCTAATATTCAGTCCGTTCTCTCCACAGCGCGGACGCAGCGGTATGGGCGTCCACAATATAATTACATGATAAGAAGTCTCAGACTCTTTTGGGCCTTCCGGGGGTCTTGCAAGCACGTGCGTCACCCGCAGGACGCGCCAAAGTCCACGAATTCAAAGGCCAAGACGCGCGTCGATTCCTTTGATGCCCAAGAGAGGCGGGCAGCGAGCGCAGGGCGAGCAGCGAAACTGGACAGCGGCAGAAATTGATTGATGATGATGGTGATGATGGGGGTGATGAGTGATGGTGATGATGATGATGATGATGATTATGATGATATGATGATGATGAGATGATGATGATGTTGATGGTGAAAGATGATGATGTGATGATGATGATGATGATGATGATGATTTTTGATGATTTATATAATATATACACGTGTGTGTGTGTGTATGATAGATATACATATATAATATTCATTCATATAATACTGTGTATTATATTTATAAAGTATCTTTATCTATATCTACTATCTATTATCTATCTATCTATCTATCTATCTATTATCTATCATCTATATATATATATATATATATATTATATAAAATATATATATAATATATATTTATATATATTATATATAGATATATATTGACATGGTCACCATTCAGTGATGTCGATTTGGCTTAGTGAATCTTCAAAGGGTTAGGCGAAAGAACGTGAGAAAGCAAGCTGTCACCCATGCAGCATGCTCCTTTTTTCCACGCAGCTGATGGGTCCAAAGGAATGCATAGACCGATAGGCTTGTTTGTGTGTGTGTGTTTGTGTGTGGTGTGTGTGTGTGTGGCATTCACATACACAAGCACACCAGGACGGATTTGCATGTATTAAGTAGTCTATGTTAGGTACGAAAAGGGTGCCCGACTACCTGCCTTGAAGTTCAGTCTTGTTGGTCAAAGGTATGTATATACATACACAATACAATTATATTATAATTATAAAACACACACGGGTGGTTGTGTGGTGTGTTTGTGTGTGTTGGTGTGTGTGTTTTTGTGTGTGTGTGTGTGTGTGAGTTGTGTTGGGGTGTGTGTGTGGTGTGTGTGTGTGTTTTTTTCTATATATATATATATATATATATATATATATATATTAATATATTCAATTTATATATATAAAATAATATATATTATTTATATATATTATTTATATATTATAATATATTATATATATATAATATAATATGTTTACAAAACACAAAAAAAAAAAAAAAACCAAAAAAAACAAACAAAAAAAAAATATAATATATATATATAATATTATTATATATATATATCTTTATATATTTTATCTATATAATATTTGTATCCCCACCCCAAACACAACCCCACACCCACCTCAAAGAAACCAAAAACAACCACAATCACAAATCACACAACACAACCCACAAAACCCCCCCCCCGCCCCCACAACTACTCTTATTTATATTTTATATATTACATATATTCAAAAAAAAACACAAAAACA
>NW_023655807.1:76010-78510 GCF_015228065.2 Penaeus monodon
AATACATTGTTTTTTATATATAAAAATTAATAATTATATATATTATATATTATATAAAATTAATATATATAATATAATAACTAATACATAAAATAGCACACATAATAGTTGTTTAAAAACACTTATAGCAATCGAAGAGAAATTTGAATATAAAATAAAGAATTCAAAGACGCTTCCATTTTTTGTGCAAGAGGTTTTAAAAATTAATGTTATTGCCTTTTTTCTTCCTAGAAAAAAAAGGAACTTGTTTTCCCCCAAAAAATTGAATTTGAATTGAATCTCCTCGAGCTCTGTGTGTTTGCGCGCGTTCTGAGTCACTAAATAGGGATTCCCACAGCGCCTCCGCTCGTCAATCCCCCCCGGGATTTCCCCCTTTTTTCCCCTCGCAGTATCCAAAGGTTATCCTAAGGAGGGCTCTTTGATGCCCCCATGCTGGGAATCCGCCTGTAATTTTACAGCACATTACGAAAGGACATACAGGGAAAATGAAACAATTATAAATTTTTTCTCCCCAAAGCACATTCTAATGAGGGTTTAGAACAATATATGCTGTAATTTTACCCCTTCAAGGGGGTCTAGGCATCATATAAGCATATAATAATATATTTTTATATATATATTATATATATATATATAATATATTGTGTGTGTGTGTGTGTGTGTGTGTGTGTGTGTGGTGTGTGTGTGGGTGTGTGAGTGTGAGGGTGTGAGTGTGTGTGTGTGGTGTGTGTGTGTGTGTTTGTGGTGTGTGTGTGGTGGTCACTACTGTGTGTCTACGATATATATAGTTTATATATTATAATATAATATATAGATATATATATATATATATATATATATATATATTAGTATATTAGTGCAATATATAAAATTATTATATTTTATTATAATATATATATATATTTATATATATATATTGTAATATTTATTATTTTTTCGTTATTTTTTACATCATGGTGTTCAAACGTTCGTGGTAAAGTCCTAACTAAAAATTATAAAAAAATTTTTTGATTTCCGCCCCCGAACTTTCTTGTAAAAAACATGTGTGGTGTATGTAACATATATATAGAATTACATATATATATTTTGCTACGCCAGGGGGTCTTTGTTTCTGGGGAAAAATGTTTTAACTGAAAAGGATGCCCGGGCATTGTTAACATGAAGGGACTGGGAAAACATGGCGCTGGCTGTGAGCGGAGGAGCGGAGGAACGCCAAGGACGGATTGGGTGCTGCCCCTTTTAAGCCCTCGTGTGTGCCCTTGTGATTTGATAAACTTTGTGTTGCCCTGTTATAACGATCGTGCGTGTGACATGCTGGTTTCCCCCGATTGTGCTATAAAAAGTGAGGTAAAAAACTTTGTAAAGGAAAGACTGCATTTGTGTTTATTTCTTTTGCCCGCCCCCCCCCACTTGGCGTTTCCCTCGTGGTGTTCGGGGACGTATGGTGCCGGTGCCTCTTGGAGCTGTTTACTTTTCACCCCCTGGGAAACAGCCGTCCCCCTACCCTCCCCTTTTTGGGTGGCAAGAGCGAGGGGTCGGGTAACAAATGGTGTCAGGAGTGGGTTTGTGATATTTGATCTGAGACGCGCCGATTTATCATGCGCCCAAAAGAGGGGGCAGCCATGGGGGAGAGGAGGCACAATGAGGAAGCCGAGCCAGGGGGACTTGATAACTGCCAGGGTGGCCTAGAGGGGGAAAAGGGCAAAAAAGGCAAAAGAGCGGGCACAGAGGCACACGAGCAGGCGCACATCTCGCGAATCGGGCAAGGAAGGCAGGGAACGTTTGAAAACTTGTTGAGGTGCTACAGGCAATCTTCATCGTAAAGAGGGAAAAATCAGCAGTACACGAAAAGGGCCTGCAACAGCGTGAAGGGTGAACTGAGGAGGGGGGCCCGTTCTGGGGGCAGGTTCAGGGCCTGAGGAGGAAGTGAAGGAGGAAAGGCGGCGTCACGGGGTAGTAACGTTGCAAGCAGAGAAGGCGACAGGTTCTGGAACAATGCCAGAGTGTAAATTTATGGGGTCGCCAGGGTTCTGTGGCGGAAAACCCCCCGGGCCGCAGGTCGTGTCGCCCCCCTGGTCGCTGCAAAAAGGCTGGGGACCCTGGGAACCGCTCCCTTGGGTATAGGGGCGGCAAACCGGACCCGGTCAACCCCCCCGTTCCCTCCCTCCCCCCCTTCCCCCCCCCGGGCGTGTTAGCTCACGGCACGCGTTCTCCCCGTGCACCCTCGGCCTCCAAAAATTCGGGAGGCGTACCCAGCTGAATACGACGGGAAGGGGCTGGGAGGAATGTCCCCCAAATTTTGAAATGCTGGCATCTGCCCAGGGCTGGCCCAGGAAGAGAAGGCCCGCAGTGGAAAGGGCCCTAAGGGGCCCCACGGTGGAAGTTGGGGCATCTCCGGCACCCAAAAACATCCCCTCTTACACCAGGTGGGGAGGCTTTGAAAGCCGTTTCGGGCCCCACCGCCAGGCCGAGGGTTATCGGGGCCCGTTTGAGAACGGAT
>NW_023655807.1:83510-91010 GCF_015228065.2 Penaeus monodon
TCTTTACATATCTGAATACGTTGCGTAATACTTTAGTTTAAACACAATGCGGCTAGCGGTGCTCTTGAGACTTCTGGTATTTACACTATACCTTGTAAAGATTGCCTAAAGTTTTACATAGGTAAGACCGGTAGTGCTTTTGAGAAAAGAATTAATGAACATAAACGTGATGCTAGATTTGCTAGAGAATCAAATGCGTGTTTCGTTCATTTACGTGATGAAGGTCACCGGCTTAACTTAAAAAGAGCTAAATTAATTCATAAATCAGAAAATTCGTACAAAAGAAAAATGTTAGAATCTCTCTTAATTGGAAAAATGACTAATTTGAACTTGAGTGCTGGTCTATGGGGCTTGGATGACTTTACCTCCTCGTTAGTTAGCAAAGCCTTCACCAGACTCTTCGACCTTGACCCTCCTCCTGAGACCTGATTCAGCTCTTGTGCGTCCTGTCTCTCTATCACTATATATGCTTGCCAAAATTTTCTCCTTTTATCCATTTCGGTTTATTCGTCTGAAGAGGAACTCGTGAAGAGTTCGAAACGTTACGGTTTTATTTTCTACTGTGGCTGTTTCCCTATTCATCTTTGGGGACACGTTACTGTGTTTGTGTTTAAGTATATATATATACATATGGAAGAAAAACCCACAATACAAAAACTAGATTTTGTATTGTGGGATTTTCTTCCATTGTATCAGCACGGAAGAGTGTTTTGCTATTCATATATACATATACATATACATATATATATATATATATATATATATATATATATATATATTATATATATTATATATATATATACATAATATATTATATATATATATATTTTTATAAAATATATATATATTATATCTATATATATTATATATATATGCTATTATTAAATATATATATTATATATATAATTATATTATATATTATATAAAAATGTATGTATATATTATACATGGATATATCATATAATTTATTATATCTCTATTTTATATATATCTGTCTATATACTATAAAATATTATATATATATCTTTTCTATATATTTTATCTCATTATATATGTTCTGTATACTTGTATACTATCCTATATATCTTATCTACATTTATCTATTTATCTATATATTATTATATTTTATGTATCCATACTCTTAATATTTTCTATATATATATATTGTATAATATATATCTCTCTATATTTAGATTATATTATATATATATATTTATTTTATTTCTAATATAATTTAAATATATTATTATTATCTTATATATATGTATTATGTATTTATGTATTATATGTATTATATGTATATATACATATATATTTATTATAATATATCATATTTTATATATATATTTATTATATATATATATATATATATATATATATTGTTTTTTTTTTTCTTTTTTTTTTTTTTTTTAAAACGAAGGGGTTAAAAAAATCGTGGAAAGAATCCGTAAATTTTGTTGAAGGATTTTGATATCAATGTACCTGAATATTGTTGTACCAATGTGTTATGACGCAGGTAATAACGCATCACCGCCAGTTGGAAGTCAAGCACCATTCAAGCAACATGGAATCCACCAGCCAAGACAAACATTAAATTCATGGTAAAACTCGGTTGGGAAAATAGGCAAATCATTGACACTTGGGAACAAGTTTATGGTGACAATGCCCCAAAGAAATCAACAATCTACAAATAGATAAGTCGCTTCAGAAGTGAAAGAAACAAAATTGGAGATGAGCCCCCAGAGTGGAAGGCCATCAACATTAGTTTGTGTGGGAATGACTGAAAAGGATAGATGAATAACCACTGAATCAGTAGCAGACATACTTAACATCTCTGTGGCTTTGGGGTTAAGCAAGCTTTCTGCTCAATAGGTCCCTAGGCTGTAGTTCTCAGAACAGCAGCAAACAAGGATAGATTTTTAAATGGAAACTTTGAATAAGTGGGATGAGGAAGCTTTTCTGCAGAGAATTGTGACAGAGGATGTAACATGGCTCTACCAGTACAATCCTGAGGACAAAAGTTAATCAAAGCAGTGGCTACCCAGGGGTGGAAGTAGACCAGTCAAAGCAAAATCTTAGGGTACAAGAGGGAAGGTCATGGCCACTGTATTCTAGTATGCAGTGGGGATTTTGCTGATTGACTTCCTCGAGAGCAAGAAAAGAATTACATCTGCTTATTATGAATGCGTTTTGAGAAAACTGTCAAAAAACAAAAAAAAAAAAAAAACAGAAAAACGCCCTGGAAAGCTGCATCAACGCATTTGCTTCCACTCTGACATTGCACCCTCTCAAACAACAGAGGGTGCACTGACAAGAGCTGTGCTGAGTGAATTTTGACGGGAAATCGTCCAATATACACATTGAAAGATACCAATTTTTAGATCACATGACTTCCAACTGGCGGGGATGTGTTATTATCTGCATTAAGGAGTTCATGTTTGAATACATTATAACACATTGGGACATGAATGTTCTGGTGCACTGAAATCAAATACTTCTTGTTTTAGTTTTGGCTTTCCCGAATTTTTGAAGTCTTTTATTTTTTTACTAAAATTTTTTTTGGGTTTTTTTAATTGCATATATATCTATAGATATATATATATATATATTATAGTATATATATTATATATATATATATATATAACTAGATTAAGAGATATATATATAAATCTATATATATACACACACGCACCACACACACACACACACACACACACACACACAGAACTACACACACACACACACACACACACACATTACATATAATATATATTATATATATATATAATATAATATATATAATATATATACACATATATATATACATATATACAGACCTATGCATTATATATGTTAATCTTATCATATATATATATATATATATATATATATATCACTAACTATCTCTCTATATATATAGATACTATTATCTATATATATAATATATAATATTTATGTATAAATATATAGATCTCTGTGTGTTGTGTCTTCTCTCTCTCTCTCTCGTCTCTCTCTCCTCTCTCTCTTCTCTATATATAATATTATACTAATATATATATTATATATTTAATATATAGATATATATACTGGTATATATCTATGTATATATATATGATATATAGTTATATTATAATATATATTTATAAATATATATATATATTTATATATATATTTATATATATATATATGTATCTCTCTCTCTCTCTCTCTCTCCTCTTCCTCTCTCTCGTATCTCCGGTCATCTCTCTCTCTCTCTCAGTCTCTCTCTCTATATATATATATATATATATATATTATATATATATTTATCCATATACTTATTTCATATATAATCGATATAATATATAATATATATATATGTTATAAATCATAAATATAATACTAATTATATGGTATATATATGGTACTATATATATATTCTCTATATATATATATATATATATATATATATTATATTATATTATAAATATATATAGATTATATATATGATATATATATATATATATATATATATATCTATCTATATATCTATAATATGGCATAGATATCCCACACACACACACACACACACAACACCCACATATATATATAATATATATATATATAAATAATTTTTTTTTTTTTAAAAAATTTTATATATATATATATATATATATATATCTTATGTATATGCTATATATATATACATATAATATTTATATATATAGATATTATATATAATATATATATAATATATATACTATATATATATTATATAAAGTATAATATCCTAATATATATACATCATATATTTATATATATATATATATATATATATGTACCTTATATATCTAATCTATATATATATATATATATCTAATATACAATAAATTTTTTTTTATTAAAAATCAGCCAAATGTGGGGTTTGGGGTGTGTGTGTGTGTGTGGTGGTGTGTGTGTGTGTGTGTGTATGTTTATATATATATATATTTATCTATATATAAACATATATCCCTATACGAACACAAGAGTACATCTAATCATGTCTACATATATTATTATTATAGCTATGTATCTATCTATCATATATATATCTATCTCTATGTTTTATATCTATATCATCATATATATTAATGTAGCTCATATTTTCAGATACCTCTCCTCTCATTCGGTATATCTATAATATATCTCTCTATTCTATATATATCTATATATATATTATCATACTCATATATATATTTTAAAGATGGAATCATGCAATGCCTCATTGATATTGAAAAATCTCCCGGGGGTATGAAACCGGAAGGCCAGTGCTAAACCCCCCATGCCCTATAACCATTTAACATTTTCTCAGGTCAGATATTACAAGCATATGGTTCGTCTTAATCATACATGCATACTACCGGAACTTAATGAAATTTCTCCAGAAACAAATTAATACATATTGTTTCTTCATAAAATATCCCTTATAGAACCTTAATATAATAAGCAACAGTGAACATCTAACTGGCGTACCCTCTAATTAAAGAGAAGGCCTTGTGGGGGGAGACAAAGAAACTGACCTTTTGTAGCTACACTCGCATTTTCACTGTTTCTTCTTTATCTAGTGTAATAAATGTACGCGTATGTAGCACCTTATACAAAAAATATAAAATAAAAGTATCACTTTTTACGAAAATAAACATCATCTTTCTAAAATAATTATTTAAGTACCTAATTCTCTTAAAAGCTAAAGACTACGTACATGAGGTATACATAATTAACATATGGTAAGAACCAAGGAAGTGAGGTTACAAAGGGTGGTCACAGACGAATTTTTGCTCATTCTTTACTTCGTGTCCGAGTGATCATTACCTATATCACATTATTGTAATTGATACTCATAATACCAATCATAATAGTCATAATATAATACAAAGATTAAACATAATAACGATATTATAATAATTGTTCTTAGCATCATTTTACATTTTAAAAGTCGTTAGTATTGAAATTATTGCAGTTATATATATGTATATATATATAATATTATATATATATATATATATATATAATATATATATATATAATATTGTGTGTGTGTGTGTGTGTGTGTTTGTGTGTGTGTGTGGTGTGTGTGTGGATTTTTATTGCAATTATACTACTACTACTACTGATAAATGATTATAATGTATTAGTAATTGATTTATATTAGATCATTATTAATGGTTTATTAATCACATTTGTAATATATTTTTTTGTAATAATACAAAAATGTAGTAATGACATAATAATAAATAATAAATAATAATAATAATAAAATATTGATAATAATAATAATAATAATAATTTTATTATTATCATTATCATTATTTTATAATTAATATGAATATTATTATCATCATTATATTATTGCAATTATTCCATTTTAAAATCAAATTTATAATTTTAAATAGCAATTTTATAAAAAAAAATCTCATTACTCTCATTTTTAATCATTTCGATTCCATTGCTTATTTAGGATCCATTTGCTCAATAACTTTATCCATGGGCTATCTATAATCTATGATCCATTGGCTCATCCGCGCCCCACGCACACGTACGTGCTCATTAAGACCCATGGAGTACGCACACACAGACAACTAAATGAAGGGAGAATTTTCCCTAAATTGAATGAATTATGTTTGTGTTTCATTCTCATAATTCTTTATGACTCATTTTCAACTCTCTAATTTTCATAATTCTAATAATTATCATTTCAATTCTCATAAGGTTTCAATTCTCAGAAATGGGCCTGATAAATATATGAATTGAGTGAACAATATAGAGAGAAAGAGAGAGAGAGAGAGAGAAGAGAGAGAGAGAGACGCGAGAGAGAGAGAGAGAGAGAGAGAGAGAGAGAGAAGGAGAGTCTAAATGAAAAAGAGAGAACAGGAAATGGAGAAAAGAAGAAAAAGGGGGATGGGTGGAAGAGGGGAGTAACTGAGTGAGTCAAGAGAAAGTGCTATTGATTCCGTGGGACAGAACGAATGTAGTTGAGTGAGATACGGAGAAAAGAAAAATGATGAGAGACAGGAGAGGAAGAAAATGAGTGAATGGCAATAAGCACGAGAATGACATTGAATGAGTCCCCGCGAACAATTGGTAATCCGTCGAGTAAGAGACAGAAGTGTGTAACTTGGGTGGGTGGAGAGGGAGAGAGAGTGCACTGGTGCACGGCGAGTGATTTCACTAGACGCAAACCAAGTCGAGAGAACCTAACCGAGGTGAGTAAAAGGCAGAGACGCGTATTTGCGTGATTGAGAAGGCTGATAGATCATATTTTTAAGCAAAGGGCGGAGAGAGAAAACACTGAGTGAGACAGAGAGAGGAATAGATTAATTGGAGAGAGGCATATAAAGAAACAGATGGTTGTGAAATTACTCTAGTGAGTGAGAGAATAACGAGTGTACTCGGAGTTTATTCGTTCATCGTTATTGCCTGCAGTGTCCATGGGCACAGTACGAGCGGAATTGCGGGGCGGATTGCTTCCAAGAACAAGCAGTGCGACTCCTTTGCTTTAGGGAACACTTCAGGTCCGTCCAATGTCCTCGTGAGGAAATACCTGGCTCGCTTTCCGATCTCGGAAAGGAAAACTACCCAAGAACCGTGCAAGAATAAAAACTAATAAATAAATCACAGGACCTTCATGTTTCGTTAATTGATGTCCGGGCAAAACAGCCCAGGCTAGGTAAAAAGAGGGAATTGCTCATACGGGGGCGGGATAATGCGTTCCATGGTTGGACACTGCAGAGTTTGCACGAAGAAGGGTTCCTCACCTGGCACACACACATCTATATCTTTGTTATGGGTTTGGGTGGTGTTGTGGACAGTTAGTCCTGACGAGGCTGACTGACCTATTTGCGTTATCTTCTGTGGACCGAAGGCACGATAAGAATACGAGCGAGGCGGCGCGGCCACAGCGAGCTCAACTTTTAACCCGCAGGCGCCAACTGCCGCAAGGACAAAAACCGGCCAACAGTTCACAACTACCGACAACCTACGCCCCCACCACTACGTGGGTTCCTCGACCAGCAAGCCCACCGCCGTCGTAAGTAGACCCTTGGCGTAGCTTCAGGGTGGGCCCGGCAACTCGGCACAGTTTCTGTGTCGATTCTGAGGAAGAGAGAGGGGGAGAGGACACGGAAAATGGAAAATGAGACGAACACAACAAATGGAAAAGACACAGAATAATCACACAATCGTGACAATAATTCCAGGATCAGAACCATCGGTCCGGATTAGAACGTCACAACGTTTGTTGATAGCGACGGTGTGCAGTGGATTTTTTGCGATATCGTTTTTGCCCAGACAAGAGCTACGGTTATCTGGACTGCAAATGTAAATTTCTTATTCCGTTGACGGGCCTGGATAGAAATTCCCAGTTGCAAGGGTTTCACTGTCCTAATCAAGGTGGACCGGGCTGGTGCAGGCGGTTGGCTAGCTCGGGAGGTTTAGCGCAGTGTCGGCGACGAGACTTTTTTTCTTTATTATTTTAGCAGG
>NW_023655807.1:93510-111148 GCF_015228065.2 Penaeus monodon
GTGTTTAATGAACCTCTAAAAAGACTAGAACGTGCCAACATGGATGTAAAGCGTCCTCATTCCTCAAAAAGATTCGAATTCCATCTCTTTAAAAGATCATACCCTTGCCCTCAACCGGGGTAAATAAACAATCTCAGGCTTCATTTCGTAACATTGGAATACCCACAATACATCGGATTTACCATCTTTGGAATTGGGCTAATGAAGCTGTACACTTTTATTATAAAATTTAAAAAGCTCACTACGGAGATCGGGAGAAGCTCTGCTAATCGACACCGACAGCTATCTTCTATCTTTGAGACGCTGATATGGACCAAAGAACTCTCAATGTCTCCTTTAAAGGATTGGATAGACACCTTCTAATTTTAGCCATGACCATCCGTTGTACGACCACTTCTTGTTTTCAAGGGCAAGCTCGAGATTTTAAAATCTGAGACTGGGGAGATCCCATAAAAAGAGGCAATAGGTCTAAAAACTAAGATTATGCCCTCCCCTAAATGATTGGTCAATCATCTAGGGTACAAAGGGAAATCGGACGGTCTGAGAAGAGGAAAGCTGAAAACACCGGACAATTCCGTCGTATTCTTTATGAGAAAGAGACGCACTTATTTACAGGCAGTGTGAGCAGTTACCAACGTAAATGGCAAATAAAAAACCACGGGAAACAAAAAGCGCGGTTTATCATTATAAACGTGACAAACGCTGGTATATAGATGCATACAAATCGATGGCATATGGACAACCGGACACTTGAACACCTCCTCGAAGCAGAGGAGGAGGAGGAAGGAGGAGGAGGTGGAGAGAGCTGTGGGAGAATTCGCGCCACCGCGTCAACCGATGGGGGAGAGGAGGGGACAGAAGGCGAGAGAGGAGGAGGAGGGGAGCGAGCTGAGGCGATAGCACCAACGCAGCACGGGATGAAAAATTAAAAATTTATGGAGGAAAGAGAAAATCTCAACTCACTTCACATGGTGTGCGCTGGTAACAACAATGCAACAGGAGACAACATATGTATCAGCAACAAAAACAATGCGACGACCCCGATCCAGCTGCCGGGACTCGAAAGCGCAGAAAAGACAAAAACTGGAAAACCCTTCATTATCCGAGGAAGCGCAGGAAGATAGCGACGACGACTTTGTGTAATAGTTTGTGTTGTTTGTAAATATATATGTAAAGAATTTTCTGTAGGCAGTAGGCATAAAATGAGGTTGTGTGTTAAATGTAAGTGTCATTTTATTTGGGTCCTTCACCAGTCGCGACAATACACCGTACTCCGCTTTAAGGCAAACTTGCTCAATCTCTTTGCTCACCCTGCAAGAATTAATATTGCAGGGGGTCACCAATTCGGGAAAAGACATATCTCACCACAAAAATTGTTGTGCAATACCCAATCAGTTTTATTTGATTATATTATAATTGCATGCGGGAAGCGATCCCACCGTTGGGAAAAGGAAACCTCTTATCTGACAAACTTGTTTCTTAATAAAAAGACATTATAGGGACCCCGTTCGAACAAAGACGAAACCGAGCGATCGTATATATATATATAGATGATTGCTTATAGAGGCGGTAACAGACATTGTAAGGATAATTTTACAACGGTGGGCGACACGAAACCATACTCAGTTGTGCTACTTGTTCAAAATGGTTTATGAATGGGAAAGCAACAGCCGCAACATTTCACTAAACGCTCTCATTTAATTTTGCTAAAGCAGAGAGACCTCGGGCAAATTGAATCTTAGGTAGAGATTACGGCAAGAGTGCGGCCAAGAAGTTTTAGAGCTGTAGTAAAAAGGTTGTTCTCTCTAAATCTCGAGGTTATTACTCGAGACCTAGGGTTGTGTGAGTTGAAACACCTGATAATGCAGTTTCGTACTAATATCCTTGCGAATATTTCCCATATCAGATTGTACCAATGGTAATTACGACAATATGATGCGAGTCTACCGGACTTGTATGAGGATATACAAACCCTACGGTCTAGGTGGCGTACCATAAAGGCTCTGTTAGAGCCGCTCGCGCGCAGTTGGGACAAGGGTAAATAAACACGAGTCAGATGTGAAAAGAGCTTTGTGCATCGCAACGCGTGTATACACTTCACAAACATACTCGCAAAAAAAATCCCTCGTCGTCAAATAAGGGCTGTAGACCTCGCAATATCTTAACGTGCGATTCTAGCGATATGTTGAAATTACGAAATTATCAAAAACGAACAGACAAAAACAGCCTATTTACTTGATATGTGTAGATGTGTTTAGCCGTTATATGCAAGTGAGGACCGTTTAAGAGTAAAAACAAGCGGAGGTTGCGCACGCGCTGCGATCAGTTTTGAACACCGAGGATGCTAAAGGTTTAACCCACCTCTTCACCGAGCAGGAGGAGAGTTTGTAAATAATACCGTGAAGCTATTGCGTAACGAAATATGCGGTGGTATACAAACACATTCGAAAGAAATAAAAGCGAGCATTGCAGAGAGGACAATCAGAACCCTCAAGAATGCATTACAAATAATTTAACCTTAAAAAAAATACGTGAGGTATATCGATGTTCTCCCGGACATTGTGTCGGCATTAATGAGCGCGCACATGCGGTTGAAAGGGGTCTCACTCAGGATTGTCCACAGACAACTACACGCGGTGAGCGCAGTGGCAAACACCTCATTTTCGTGGTATGTATGCCCGCCAATTGAATGCACCTATAAAAAAGGCGATCAGATGCTACCAATCAGAATTATAAGGTAGGCGGAACCTGGCGCATCGCAGGCGCGTTCTCATACCGACGCATTTTCGCAAGGGTTTGGAAATACAAAATACGGAGGAGATATTTAAAATTGACAGATTGACAAACGTCAGAACAGAGTCGGTAATTAATCTGGAAGATCTAAGCGGTGAAGACGTTGCAAGTTTGTTTTACCGGAGGAGTGGTACCAAACATAGTTGCCTGGATTTTACACGTGGCAGATCGTATCATCGCGGGAGAAACATGAAACTAAAAAAGGCAGAGAGAATACTCGTCTCGCTGGGTGGATATCCTGATAAATTCAAACTCTTATATTTACGATTGTATGACATGCAAACCTCCCACCATGACCAAAGCAACCTCTACACTCGCTTTGATGTTTTACGTCATGATTCGCTAAAACCAAAGCGCGTTCAGTGATGATATTACAAAATAGATAAACACCAGATTAATTGCATTGCCGAGGTTTTTTCAAATTTCTTTAAAAAAAATTTAACTACGGGAAGAGCATTATTAGAGGTTAAAAGCGATACCGAGAGGAATAAAGGAAGTGTTCTAAAGGAAAAAACATCTTCTTAAAAAAGAAGAAAAAAAATCTCATCTCGCACTGGAGGTAATAGTCTTCAATTTACTCCCTTCGATAAACGCATTTACCTCTCTAATTTGATTAGAAATATGAAAGAGTATTGCTCTCGTTCCAAAACACGGTTGACGAAATCTGGTCCCTGCGGTCTCTTGCCAGCCTCGCAAATGGTAAGATAATATAACAAGATAATGACAGTGCTGACAAGGGACCATATTAGAATCACCATCGAATGTTAGTTACGCCAGGTAAAAATACCGTAATGAGCGGGGGGGGCTCGCGGGCGGGCCTGCGTGCGAGGGACGGCTGCGGGCGAAGGCGGCGCTGCAGCGGGGCGGTGGCGGAGCGCGGCCGCACGCGGCGCACGTAAGCGCGGGAAATCGACGCGGGGGTAGAGGAGGAAGACCATTAATTATCTGCGCTGTGCCGCTACAAAGAAAAAACAACAAAAAAAAAATGTGCGTCAATGCGAGAGCGAGTGTCGTTTCTGTGCTATGCGGGGAAAAATACCTTTCCCTCTAGTGCTCTAGAAAAGCCTTGGGAAAACAAACCGGCCAACAACCGAAAATACATAATAAATCCATAGTTCGAACTTTGGTGGGGAATTTTTTCAAAGTTCCTCAGCAGGATTATGCTAAATCTCTCTTGAATTTTACCGTCAACAGTCTTTAATACGATGGGTGAATTAGGCAGATACAATATCCTGTCACCTGGATTGATATACTTTTCGATTTTATCAAGTATTTAGCATCCTCATCCTCACCCTCGTTTTCTATAAAATATTACATAATTTTGCTCCGGTACCGTATGATTACATGCGCAGTCCCGCGGCTAAGCGGTATCTCTCAGGTGTTCATAAAGCAGGTGGGAATGTTAAAGGGAAAGCTATGCCCGACCTTAGCCTGTGCAGAGAAAGATGCGTTGGAACACTATAAGATCCCGGGAGAGAATTAAAACCCGCAACGCATAATCATACAGCGTTGTATACGCAAGAAGCGACGGCAATATAAACATGAGCGAAAACAAACTCTTCAACGCTGCATCCTCGCGGGGTACCAGCAGCAGCAACAGCAGCAGCAGTAACTGTGATGCATCCAACTCCAGCGACGACGAAGAGAATAACGTATCATCTAGTGTGCTTGTCGGCGAGCATCGAAGAGAGGTGATGAGATTTTACCGAGCTCAGTACAAACACGATATTATTGCGTCACTGTGGGAGACATATCGAGCCTTTCTTGCCAACCACTCGGAACAAGCCTTTCTACAAGAAGTTGATGATGCTATTGAGAATTTAAAACACGCTCCTCAGGAAGAAGCAATTCGCGCGATTTCAAAATATCGAAGGCTGAGCAGTTTATACAATCAGCAGGCTATAGCTTTTGAAATGGGTTATCGATTGTGTACAAAGCTGCGCAGATGATTATAACGCACGAAGGAGGGCGGAGTGTTGACATGCATGAGTGAGTGACATTGGTATAAAGCGAGGTTGTGAACGGGAGAAGTGTTATAACACAGCCTCAATTGTGCAAAGAAGATGGCCCAGGAAATGTCTTTGAGCGGGAGCTCCACCGCTAGTGCTGCTGTTTCTGAATCTGTCAAGCGGTACAGACAGATGATTAATGTAGAGGAGGATGAACGGGTGTTATCGGAAGCTTCACAAGCACCACCTGCATCGCTGCCTCTGTCGTCTACCCAAGTGAGGTCACCTCGCGAGAATGATCTCCCTGATTATTTATATCCGCTTGTGATTAGAGAGGGAAGTATTCTCCAACGCGAGCTATGGAAAGATACTGCTGTATGTGTCATCGCTAATGCCTGTGGGACGACTGCTTATGCCACGTCTGGCTTATTGGAAAAAGAATACGCATACGCTGATTATTACAGATCAAAAAGACGGATGTATACCACCACAAGAGCAATTACAGCTGATCGGAGTGCTACTGGAGTCGTTAGTGTGAAACAGGGGGATGGAGGACCGGTAATTATCTACCTCGTCGCCCATTTTGGACCGGGCAAACCCCTTGAGTATAATGAAATTGCCATGAAACAATTAAGATCCAGCTCGGACAGGCATTATGTTGATGGATTAGCACGCGACTGTTTAGAAAACCGGCTGAGAAATATGGACGAATGCCTCAATTCATTGTTTAATGAGCTTCAGAAGATGGATATTCGCGAAATTGTATTTCCTGTTGAAGTAGAAGGCGGTAGTTGGAGTCATGCATACATTACGCGTTTACAAGGTTTTGCAGCACGGTGTATGCCATTGAAGATACTTGTCTCGCTACTGTGTGCAAGCCCTCTCCTTCTACCGAGGCCCGAGAAGGAAAACAAACGACGCATGCAGTATGAAGATGATAATGAAGAAGAAGAAGAGGAGGGTGAAATTACGAGCGAGCAGCGGCGGAGGCGACAGCGGTCGCCTATGAAAGATGAAAGGATGCCGAAGCGATCGAAACACCTGGAACAATGTTCATTAATATTTCACCTTGACATATGATATTTGTACTTGAATGTTTTATTGTGTGTGTATCTTGTGATTAATAAATAAGGTTAAGCATTACTTCTTTATTATTCTCCTACACCATTGTTATAAAAAGTGAAATTATTGGTAAAAGTCTCAGTCTGTTACTAGCTTCCGTCATGGAGACAGATAATCAATATATATATATTACGAGCAGTGCATCGAAAGATGTTTTTCCGCATAACACTTCTCATGCATTTGAAAACGCTATATCGCCGCTAATGTTAGATCCTTCTATGGATTATGAAGTGGCGCTAGTTAATTTTTTGTATCCCAAAAATTATTACAGTATCATAGCAAATGATGATGATTTCAACATCCAATTTCTTAGTGTGTGTGATAACAGCGCTCACCCAATGCTGGTTAACTTGTTTAAATATGTTCCAAAATTTAACATGCTGGGCCATGCGAGAGAGGCAAAAATTATGGTAGATTTGATAAATGAAGATATTGCGAGACAAATTAGATCGGTTCTCGATAGGGATGCTGTTAATAAATATATCCCACAAGGAAGAATTCTTATCTATGATCGGGAGGTAGACCGGTGTCGCATAGAAACCTATGTTCAAGGCGTAGGAGAGGAGAATGACAATCGCTGTCATCCTGATATGGGAGTGCGATCTAGCGGATATGCGAAACTTATCAAAACAAACAGCAAAACAGCCTATTTACTTGTATGTGTAGATGTGTTTAGCCGTTATATGCAAGTAAGACCGTTAAAGAGTAAAAACAAGACGGAGGTTGCGCACGCGCTGCGATCAGTTTTGAACACCGAGGATGCTAAAGGTTTAACCCACCTCTTCACCGATGCAGGAGGAGAGTTTGTAAATAATACAGTGAATGGCTTATTGCGTGAACGAAATATGCGGTGGTATACAACACATTCGAAAGAAATAAAAGCGAGCATTGCAGAGAGGCACATCAGAACCCTCAAGGAACGCATTTACAAATATTTAACCTTAAAAAATACGTTGAGGTATATCGATGTTCTCCCGGACATTGTGTCGGCATATAATGAGCGCGCACATGCGGGTTTGAAAGGTGCTACACCTCAGGATGTCCACAGACACTACACGCGAGCGCAGTGGCAACACCTCTTTCGTGTTATGTATGCCCGCTCATTGAATGCACCTATAAAAAAAGGTCGATCAGCTGCTACCAATCAGAATATAAAGGTAGGGGATACCGTGCGCATCGCAGCGCGTTCTCATACCGACGCATTTCGCAAGGGTTATGAAATACAAAATACGGAGGAGATATTTAAAATTCGACAGATTGACAAACGTCAGAACAGAGTCGGGTATTATCTGGAAGATCTAAGCGGTGAAGACGTGCAAGGTTTGTTTTACCGCGAGGAGCTGGTACCAACATCGTTGCCTGGATTTTACCCGTGCAAGATCGTATCATCGCGGTGGAACAGAACTAAAAAGCAGAGAGAATACCTCGTTCGCTGGGTCGGATATCCTGATAAATTCAACTCTTATTATTACGATTGATGATCACATGCAACCCCACCATGACCAAATGAAAACCTCTCACACATGCGCTTGATGTTTTATCGTTCATTTGGGTCGCTAAAACAAAGCGTCCGTTCGATTTTATATTACAAACTAGAACACACCAGATTAATTGCATGTGCCGAGTTTTTAGAAATTTCTTTAAAAAAAATTTAACATACGAGGAAGAGCATTTATTAAGAGGTTAAAAGCGATACGAGAGGCAATTAAAGAAGTGTCTCTAAAGAAAACAGCTCTTAAAAGAAGAAAAAAATTCTCTCAAATCTCGTACACTGGTAGGTTAATATTCCTCTCCATTGTACTCCCTCTCGCTATAAACGCATTTTTAACTTTAATTGATTAGTAAATATGAAAGAGTATTGCCTAGTCCCAAAACCCACGGTTGACCGACATCTGGTCCTGCGGTCTCTGCCAAGCCTCGCAAATGGTAATGAAATAATATTAACAAGATTAATGACAAGAGCTGACAAGACCATATTAGAATCACCCTCGAATGTGAGTACGCCAGGTAAAAATACCGTAATGAGCGGGGGCTCGCGGGCGGCGCGTGCGAGGGAGGCTGCGGCGACGCGGCGGCTGCTGCAGCGGCGGTGGTCGGGATCGCGGCGCAGCGGCGCACGTTAGCGCGGGAATCGAGCGGGGGTAGAGGAGGAAGACCATTAATTATCCGCGCTTGTGCGCGCTACACAAAAAAAAAACAAAAAAATGTGAGTCAATGCGGGAGATGCGAGTGTCCGTTACTGTTGCTAAATGCGGGGATTAAAAATCATACCTGTTTTCCCTCTATTGCTCTAGAAAAGCTGGGGAAAACAACCCCGGCCCAATTCAACCGAAATTACATAATAGAATCTGGTTAAGAAACATTGGTGGGAATTTTTTCAAAGCTTCTCAGCAGAGAATATGCTCAATCTCTCTTGGAATTTAACCGTCAACAGTCTTATACGATGGGATGGACTTAGGTCAGATACAATCTCCTGTCACTGGATTGATATATACTCGATGTTATCAAGTATTCGCATCCCTCATCCTCAACCCTCGTTTTTACTATAAAATATTACATAATTTGCTCCGGTACCGTATGTATTACATAGCGCTAGTCGCGGCTAAGCGGTCATCTTCATGTGTTTACATAAAGCAGGTGGGAATGTTAAAGGGAAAGCTATGCGTACCTTATGCCTAGTGCAGAGAAAGATGCGTTGGAACCCCTTATTGAATGCTCCGGGAGAGTAATAAAAACCCGCAATCCGCATAATCACAGGCGTGGTGTATACGCAACAAGAAGGAGAAGGAATATTAAACATTGAGCGAAAAACAAACTCTTCAACGCTGCATCCTCGCGGGGTACCAGCAGCAGCAACAGCAGCAGCAGTAACTGTGATGCATCCAACTCCAGCGACGACGAAGAGAATAAAAGTATAATCTGTGTGCTGTCGGCGAGCCATCGAAGAGAGGTGATGGATTTACCGAGCTTCAGTACAAACACGCTATTATTGCGTCAACTGTGGGAATATTATATCGAGCCTTTCTTGAACACTCGGAAACAAGCCTTGTGTCTACAAGAAGGTTGATGATGCTATTGAGAATTTAAAACTTACGCCTCCTCAGGAAAGAAAGCAATATCGCGGCGAATTTCAAAAATATCGAAGGACTGAGCAGTTTATACAATCAGCAGGCTATAGCTTTGAAATGGGTTATCGATTGGGTACAAAGCGTGCGCAGATGATTTATAAGCCCGAAGGAGGGCAGGAGTGTGGACATGCATGAGTGAGTGAATTGGTATAAAGCGATAGTTAGTGAACGGAGAGAAGTGTTATAACACAGCCTCGATGTGCAAAGAAGATGGCCCAGGAAATGTCTTGGAGCGGGAGTCCACCGCTAAAGTGCTGCTGTTTCTGAATCTGTCAAGTGGGGTACAGACAGATGATTAATGTAGAGCGAGGATGAAACGGGTGTTATCGGAAGCTTCACAAGCACCACCTGCATCCGCTGCCTACTGTAGTGTTACCCAAGTGAGGTTTCCCCCCCCAACCTCTCGAGAATGATCTACCTCGATTATTTATATCGCTTTGATTAGAGAGGGAAGTATCTTTTTTTGTGTTTCCAAATGCCGGAGCTATGCGGGAAGATAATGCTGTATGTGTCATCGCTAATGCCTGTGGGACGAAATGCTTTATGCCACGTCTGGCTTTATGGAAAAAGAATACGCATACGCTGATATTACAGATCAAAAAGAAGGATGTATACACCACCAAGGAGCAATTTACAGCTGATCGGAGTGCTACGGGAGGATGTTAGTGTGAAACAGGGGGAATGGAGGCACCGGTCATGATCATACCTTACGTGGGCCATTTTGGACCGGCGCAAAACCCCTTGTAGTATAATGGAATATTGCCTATGAAACAATTAAGATCCAGCTCGGACAGGCATTATGTTGATGGAATTAGCACTGCGACTGTTAGAAAACCGGCTGAGAAATATAGGACGAATGCCTCAATTCATTGTTTAATGACTTCAGAAGAGGATATTCGCGAAATTGTATTTTCCTGTTGAAGTAGAAAGGCGGTTTTAGGTGGAGTCATGCATACATACGCGTTTACAAGGTTTTGTAAGGCACGGTGTTATGCCATTGAAGTAAGATACTTGTCTCGCTATGGTGTGACAAGCCCTCTATCCTTCTACGAGGGCCCCGAGAAGGAAAAAAACGACGCATGCAGTATGAAGATGATAATGAAGAAGAAGAAGAGGAGGTGAAAAATTACGAGCGAGCATAGCGGAGAGACGACAGCGGTCGCAGATGAAAGATGAAAGGATGCCGAAACAGATCGAAACACCTGAGACAATGTACATTAATATTTCACCTTGACATATGATATGATGGTACTTGAATGTTTATTGTGTGTGTGTCTTGTGGATTAATAAATAAGGTTAAGCAATACTTCTTTATTATTCTCCTACACCATTGTATAAAATAGTGAACTATTGGTAAAAGTCTCAGTCTGTTACTAGCTTCCGTCATGGAGACAGATAATCACAATATATATATATTACGAGTGCAGATGCAGCGAAAGATGTTTTTCCGCAGAACACTGTCTCATGCATTTGAAAGCGCTATATCGCCGCTAATGGTTAGATCCTTCTTATGGATTATGAAGTGGCGCTAGGTTAATTTTTTGTATCCCAAAAAGTTATTACAGTATGACATAGCAAATGATGATGATTAACATCCAATTTCTTAGTGTGTGTGATAAACAGCGTGCATCACCCAATGCTGGTTAACTTGTCGTAAAATATGATTCCAAAATTTAACATGCTGGGCCATGCCGAGAGACGGCAAAAATTATGGTATGATTGATATAATGAAGATATTGCGAGACTATAATTAGACGGTTCTCGATAGGGATGCGTTAATAAATATATCCACAAGAAGAATTCTTTCATGATCGGGGAGGGTTAGACCGGTGTGAATTAGAATACTATGTTCAGGCGTAGGACGAGGAGAATGGACATATCGCTGTATCCGATATGGTGAGTTTGCTTTCACTAGTATGGCTCGCATAATAGGGTTTAGCGGAAAGCAAATTTATCGTTTTATGTTTCTCGCACTGTGCCTGTTAGATATAAAGGGTATTGATTAATAATCATAGTGTGGGTGTTGAGACCTCGAGAAATGATTGGGGGCGTAGATTTGTTTACGTATATCAGAAATGTTGCCCCTGTCGATTTGCAGTAGTCAAACAGGTTAAATCCTTAGATGCATTTGTATTTTGCAAGGTTCGGCGTAAAAAGGGATACACGCCCACGCTCTATCAACAACTCTTAAGCAAGTCTTATTAAATCAGTGGGTGTGCGAATTACAGTCAGAATGGTTATCCTAAGTCTTCGAGGGAGGGTCATTCTGGTACGCTTTAACTTTCACATAAAGCCCCAGGGTAAACTTATGTATTATGACAATATATAAAGCCTGCGGCGTGCATATCTTTGCTATTTTACATGCGGAACGTCGTCCCGGTGTGTTTGTTTATTACAGAGCGGAAATGAGGGATCGTTGTTCGATTTTCCACCCATGGATGTGAGGCACCATTGTTTCCCTCCGATGGTTGAAGAATTTATGCTCATTTTGAACAACAGAATCACAGATTAAACTTTTCGAGGCGGGTCTTTAGGGATATTGTGCGTATGAAACCTTATGATAATTACACAGAAAGAGGTACCGGGTTACTATTTTCTCGGAAATATTGACAAGAGATTAATTCCGTCTTGTTTCGAAGCTCGTTAAACCCTGCTCACTGCTTGATTTTGGATTCGGGTGTTATTGATGATATGAGGCAGGGGAATAGCATGTATTTAAGGTCTTCTATGAAAAAAAGAGGTGTGGAAGATGTTAAACACAGCGGTGGCAGAGGCGATTGAGAGGAGGAGTAGGAGGAGGAGGGGAGAGGAAGAAGAGGAGGGATGTGCGTAGAAACGAGAATAAGTAGTGAATAAGATTAAACAAATTTCGGACCTGCTTGTTCAAGCTATAAAAAAGATGTCTTTTCCTTAGCTTAGTCAGTTATAGTCTCGTCTTGACGAGGGAGCAATAATGTATAGAGAAAAGAGCGTGATATGCATTAACAATCATGAAATCAGTATAAGACACCATTGTCATCTTATGTTGTGGGGTGAGGATATGTTTCCCGTGTCAATAGATTTGCACTGATAAGAATTCGGATAGAAGAACGGTCTGAGGTCGACGTGCTGCCTTTTAAAGATGGGGATAAAACGGGTCTGTGACAGATTAATTATGCGTGAATTTAGATGGACGCACGGACAAAATTGTTATATTGACGTTTCAAGATGGTTTTAGAGATTAAGGAAGTTTGGAGAAAGAAGATTGGTACTTATTAAGCGAAAGGGGTGTATACATGCGGTGTTGTGCAATTATGCTTTTGCACTCGCTAATTAAATCTGTGACTGATTTTACTTAATGGACAGTGAAAGATAGAACAAAATCCTTCTGTACAATTTTTCGTCTTATGTGCGCCTTTAGAAACGGGTATGTCTCCTCGTGAAGAAAACATAGGAAGAATATGATTATTATGATAATTTAGCACTACCAAGGAGATATGCGGAAAATTGATTTTAAGGATACTAGTGAACAAGAGAAATCTGATATGAACGAGGTTAAGACATCATGATTTTCATTTCTATTGCCCCGCACTAATCGTTAGATATAGCAACAATGGATATGATCTCTTAGGGTGACAATGTGTCTATGAGAATACGGCTTGAGTTTGCCTCAGACCTATTTGTATAACACCGCACCGCATAGACGGGTGAATCCAAAAGCCTGTGGTGAAGATAGAGACACTTGTAAACTGCATTTAACAACACTTAAACAGAGAGATTAGCACGAGGGGCTATTACCTTAACAAGTCTTTAATTCGCAGTCCTCTGAGCTACATATTTAATAAAAAGCTATACATGACTTTGCTATGGGCAAGCCATCAGACCAAAATTGCTATTGACATTCCGTGGGGGTCAACAATCCGAAAGTTATTTCTTTTATGGTCGACATGAAGGCATATGCAGGAGACTATAACATGATCCTCTGCATTTCGGCCAATAATCACATTGAGCAAACTTTTTGTTACGTTTAATAACAAGTCCGTATATACACAATATAAGCACGAGTAGTTGTCCCGAGTCGTTGCTCAGATTTATGTTATTCATAGATGAAGGTTGGGGTTGGAAAAAGGAAATCCTTTTCGCTCGATAGGGATGGATTTGTGAACGGTAAAATGATTGCGTTATGGATTTGCAACCTGAAAAGTGCAGGATGCAAGTATTGAGAATTTGGAAGTCTTAGGATTGCCGTGAATTGTCACAACCGGACGATCGAATATTGTTTGTTATTTTTGGTGGGAGATACGCAAGGAGTAATTTACGTGATTACGAATCGCAGCTGGTGGTCGCAGCAGGTGAGAGCATAATGAAACTGCAGGATGTAGCGAGCATGTTCGCAATTTCTTAGAAGAGGATCTGTGTGCGAGGGGTGGTTTTCTTGGCTGATTCAACACCTATTAGAAAAGATCGTACAACTGATGAATTCTTGTGCGTTAACAACTTACGTCTCGTCATAGAACCAACAATTTGGGAAAATATGTATTAGTAGTTAGTGGAAATCTATGCATGCTTACTTTGATTCTTACGGATCAAACCACATGTTTATTATCCTTGTTGCAGGATTTATCACCAGTATCTATGATAAGAGTTTCTTGAGTATTCGCAGGCGTTGTACAGAGTCTTGTAGCTTAAACTTGCGGAGCATAGTAAATCTTTATCATGTATCATATTAATTTGTATGGCATGCGATCGTATTATTTAATTTCCTACGCTGTATTTTCACGTGATGATTTCAACTATAATGATATGAAGGTTATAGATTTTGTATAGGACACTTAAGATGCTCGTTGTGAAAGATTATTTGCGATAGATCTCTAAGCAAAAGGGATGTAAGCAGCTGTTCTGTGTGGTAGGCGTTACACCCTTCGATGTCTTTTTTTCCATGATCATCGATTGGTTGAAGAGACGACGAGTACCTGGGTCATGCCTACTAAGAGAATAGGTCGGGACTGGTGTGTGTATACCGTCCTTCTCAAAGTACGTCAGAGAGTTCGACATTTGCTGAGGCTACCAATCTGAGAGGTAAATAACTTTCTCGAGTTATAGAATTTTTGGGTTATATATGCAGCTGAGAAATTTGAACGTCTTATGGTCTTTTATGGGTGTATAGGAGGGATTAACAGCGTAAATTTTATTTACAGCTATTTTTGGGCTGTTGCTTCATGAGAATGTTGCCAACGTCTATCTCAAGGATCTGCATCTTTGGAGGAGGTTAACTTACGGGAAAGTGAGTATATTCAGGGTTTTGAACTTTATCATATACACATATGTGTGTGTGTGTGTGTGTGTGTGTGTGTGTGTGTGTGTGTGTGTGTGTTACTATCATTTTAAATTCAGGTGTTAATGCGCTTTCTCTTTCTTTGTGCAGTTTTCGAGGAAAGGAAGTTAGCGAATGTCATAATCTATAAAAGTTGTAGGCGAAACTGAACAATTAAACGCTCCCGTTGAAGAAAAGAAGAGGATGCAAGAACCCGTTGTCTTCTGCAGAAAAAAGGAGAGGATGGAAGAACCCGTCGCCTCAACTCAGGGGTAACCACCCGTGAATGTGAGCGATGCAGATTACCACGGGAAGTACCTGCTCCATTACAACCGCGTGCCCTTCTGCCTGAATTAAGGCCCACGCACCTGCGTATTACAACTGGGAGGATTGCAAAGACGGCATTGTCGACATTGACTGAAATAGGAATCCTTCGATTACCGTCGACTCGTGTGGTCTCGAAGCTGGTGTGATTCCATCTCGTTGACTTAACAGAAGACGGAAGGGGGGCGACGGCATTACAAACGACAATTGTGCAAGCACGAGTTCTTTCCCTGCCCACCGCCTACGCATATTACGGGATTGACGCAAAATATGGTTGTGGAGGGGATAAGTCGTATCGCAACGATAGATGTAATACATTTGGGTTATTCACCTTAGCAATATTGCGTGTGGTGTGTGGTGTGTGTGTGTGTGCTGTGATGGAAATAGAAAATAAAAAGTTCTATTGTACAACGAGTTTATAATCCTTCAGTTAATGAATTCTTATCCCGGTCACGACGAGGGACAGAAAAACGGTTAATTATTGGTCATTAGCAGATACTGTTGTGTGGACCGACCTTGATGGGGGGGTGGGGGGACGGGGGGAGGGGCGTGAGGGTATTGATTATGACAGTCGTCATTCATTAGGAGGGGTGGTTCAACTCGTCTGGAACAGGGTCAATTATCGATCCAGGTACATGTTCAAACACGTTGAATGCATTAGGAGGGGTGGTCACGGGTCAATTCTCGATCCAGGTATCAAGTTCAAATCATGGTGAATATTGCGGGGGGGGGGGTGAGGGTGAGGAGGTCATCTGTGACACCTGGCATAGGGGTGGATTATGATTGCTCACTTCATTAGGAGGGTTGATCACTCGTGTGTGTAACAACTGGTTAATTATCGATACAGGTACAAGTTTAAACATGATGAATATTGCGGGCGGGGCGTGGGAGGGTATGGAAGAGGGTGGTGGTGGTGGGATGGGGTTAAGAGGGTGGGCGGGAGGGATGATTGTGGTTACCTGGAATATGGTTCAGAGAGAAGGGGAGGGGAGTCCTCCAGTGTGTGCTAATGTTTTGGTTACGGTCATGGATAACGATTCTGGGTTCACGGTTCATTGATTGCGTTAATCACTCCACGGTCATTAACTGTCCCTGTGATGCGTTTAAGGTGAGGCGTTCTGGTCCAGTCGCCCTGTATTGGAAGAGTGAGGGGAGGGACAGATATCATTAGAGTCGGTTCAATGATTTCAGTTCCGATCATGATTTATGATAATCACTTGAATTAATGACTACTTTCTGCTATGATGCGCCATGAATGACCGTAAGGTAGTGTATGGCTGTGCATGCTAAAACATCATTAACTATGAGTAATGATTCCGGGTTACGGTCATTGATTACTTAAATCACTTGCGGTTACGGTTCATTTGATTTTTAAATCGATTGCGGTTCCGTTCTCATTACCCTACTTCTGTTTACACCCTCATGTCCGTACGTTAGTGGAGTCGTTCTGTCCCTTATGCAAATAAATATATATATATATATATGAATATTAATATGTATATAACTATTATATTAATATATATATATAAATATTATTATATATAATATATGATATATATATATATATATATATAGTTTATTATTCAATCATATCATCATCAAGGGGCTAACGCCGACGGGGGCCATGGCCGCATCCCCCCTTCGTTTTCCCACCACGGGTCCCTCGGGCATCTCCAGGCAGGCACCCCCCTCTCAATTCCTCGCGACAGGCCCCTCGCGAGCTGTCCAAAGCCATGATCTCCTAGGTCGTCCCACAGGTCTCCTCCACCCGGGTTGTCTCGCAGGGAACAACCGATGGACAGGGGTCCCCCATAAAGCAAAACTGGGTGGCCAAAAGCCTATTGGCGATCCCGGATTAGCAAGTAACAGGTCCCAGGCCAGTCTCACGGTGAACCCCGCCTTTTTGGGGACACGGGGCCCTCCCCAAGGTCCCCCCATGATCCGGCAAAGGGACTGTTTACAAAAGGCATCAAGGGAGCCCCAAAGCACTGGTAACTTTTCCACGCGCTTTTCGAGGCAAAAACGGCTATAAAGGGCCCTTGAAGACACGCAGCGGGGTCCTGCTGGGTACCAACACCCCAAAAAGCTCTGTTATCGATTCATGGTCCTTTTTGGCCAGACCAACCCGTCTCGACCCGGTCGACAACCCAGAAAGGATAGCCCCAAAGGGTTAAAAAATTTTCGAACTAAAACGCCCGGGGCCGAAAATTGATCGCTGAAGGGGTTTCCCCAAACAGGCCCCAAATCCTGATGGGGGGCCCGGAACCTCTAGGCCAGGGGGGCCGCCTCATTTGCTAAAAAGCCAAGACCGCCACAAGTGACTCCAAAGTCAGATAGGAGGAACACGTCGGGAAAGTCAAGGGTCGAGGGCCTTAAAATGCCTAGTGTTGCTCCAATGACTTTGGCTAGTGCTCTGCCCCTTTTCCACCATACAAGGTTGAAAAGTTTGGTGAAGGGCACAGCCTTCCTCACCCCAATTAAAAGGGAAAAAAGTTCGACATACCCCCCCCACACTTTTTCAGCCCCTTTCGTACCTATTAGAGGCTTGCTATCAGGCAAAACTTTGTCGGGAATTCCCCTGAGCCCCAGGATCTCCCATAGCGATTTTCCCCATTTCACCGAGTCAAACGCCTTCTTTAGGGCGATGTAGGTGCACAACCCCGCCAAACTCAACGGCGTTCCCACAATTACTCGAAGCGCTAGTTACGGTCTATTTTGGACTTTTCCAGGGGGAAAACCAAAATCTCCGGGCTTGATGCCTCAGTAGTGGGCGGATCCTTTCAGAAGAAGTGGGGAGAACCTTGCCCGGTATGCTGACAGTGTAATGCCCGGTGTTGCTACAGTCCCAACGATCCCCTTTCCCCTTCCGAGAGGGGTGACCACCCCCTCAGCAGGTCAGGGGGGGAAAGTACCAGACTGCCCAAAAGGGAGACAACTGATGCAGGCCCCCAGCCTAGGTTCATCCCCCTCTTTGCTTCAGCAGGGAAACCAAGCCTGCAGCTTTCCCCCTTCCCCCGCCCCCCCCCTTT
>NW_023655808.1:0-29161 GCF_015228065.2 Penaeus monodon
TTTTTTTCATCTCTCTCTATTTAATATATAAAAGGTCACCTGGGTCATATCGACTATGACATTATTGTCTCTCCCCCAATGGGTGAGTCAATGCCGGCGAAGAATGAGGGGCAAGTTTTGCCCTGTTGCTCCCCTCTCCACGCAGCTGAGGGACCGAGCTTTTTAGTACTACCACACCAAACACACACACACACATATATATATTATATATAATTATATATATTTAATATAATATATATATTTTATATATATACAACTATATAATTATATTATAAAATTATATATTAATTTATATGTGTGTGGTTGTGTGTGTGTGGTGTGTGTGTTGTGTGTGGTGTGTGGGTGTGTGGTGTGTGAGTACTATATTATATATTATATTAATATATATATAATAATATATATTATAATATGTTGTGTGTTGTGTGGTGTGTGTTGTGTGTGTGTGTGTGGTGTTGTTGGTTGTTTATGTTGGGTTGTAATATAATATATAAAATATATTATTATTTTTATATTATAAAATAATATATATATATATATCTGTTGTGTGTGTTTTGGGTGTGTGTGTCTGTGTGGGTTGTGGTGGTGTGTGTGTGGTGTGGTGTGATATACACGATCAGTCCTACCTATCGACACTCATGAAAAATACTGGGTCCGAATACCCCGATCACGTGAGCTATAGAGCAGAAATGTATAAATAACAAGTGATAATTAAAAAAAGCAGATGTAGTAATAACTTTCTTTTAATTTGTATGGAAAAATTTATCTATCAAAATTTTAACATTTTTGGGAGATAGTTCGTTTTAAATTTTTTTAATAAATACAACTGTCTATATACCTATTTTGTTGGTGTTCACTGTGCCGCCCCCCTTTTTGACTAAGATTCGGTTTAATTTTTTTGCCGAAAGGTAGCAGCGAAGGATTTCTTCCCATTTTATTACCCCAGAGTCTAAAAAAGTTTCAACACTTGAAGTTGCTCAAATGGTTGGGGATGTGGGTAACTTTCGAAAAGCAATAGACATAAGAAATTAACAGATCACAAAAAAATTAGGTGAAACACA
This sequence comes from Penaeus monodon, assembly GCF_015228065.2. Taxonomy (NCBI): domain Eukaryota; kingdom Metazoa; phylum Arthropoda; class Malacostraca; order Decapoda; family Penaeidae; genus Penaeus; species Penaeus monodon. The sequence goes on from NW_023655808.1 coordinate 1,059, forward strand.
CACCACACCACAACAACACAAACACCACACACCACACACACACACACACACCCACACCACACCACACACCACACACACACAAAAAACACACACACACACAGACTGTATGAAAAAATTTTAAAATGTCACATGAAATTACAAGGTACCTAAAAAACAATTTAAGCATATTCACACGTGTTCCCGCTTTTGCTCGCTGATTCTTGTTTCGGTAGTGCACATGTAAGGCATGTGTAAAAACATTGAACGGGCTCCGTCGGGCGTAGTCCTTTGGGATTTTCGATAGAGAGGACGTTTTGGCCGCTCTGGAGAAAATATAACAAGCCATACAAAAGGTTTTTAATATAGACGTATAAAGAAGAAAAACGTTCTCATATAATGCGAGGCTCTATATGAAATATATAATCTATATTACAAGTTAACATTGTCATTTATATAGTTAGGCACCATCAGCAACGCCATCACCATTTTTCCACCAAAAAATACAAAGCTTTTTTTGATTCCATAAGAGTTTTAACCCCATGTCGGGACTTGTGTTTTTTTGTTCCCCTTTATTTGTGCAATATGAGGTCCCGTTGGTTTTTTTTTTTGATTGCCCTTTTTTCATTATTTTTTTTTTCCCGGTTGGATGTGGACACCCGAAATTTTTTCTTGCATATGCAATATTTGAAAATTTCCCTACTAGCATGAAAAAGTGTCGATAGATTTCGTTGATTTGATAAAGTTTACTCAAATTACACAAAAATCATAGGGGAAAACTTTGGCTTTGGCTTTTAAGGAAATATAAAATAGAAAAAGGAGAGAAAAAATATACGGAAGAATAAGTAATAATATGCTGCTCTGTAAAAGGGAATTTCGTTTTTTTTAATTGGTGTTGGCGTTTGCAACGCAGTTTAGTTGCCAAGAACCTTTAGTAAGTAAAAACAAATATTACGTTTCCCGGCACCAAACAAAAGAATTCTTCAAGAGCTAGAAAAAAAAAAAAAAGCTGTCGATCTGATCTAAGCAAGACTTGAACCCCTTTTTTTTCTGATTTAATGCCAATATAATATGTGGAATAGTGTTTAATATATATATATAAATATATTATATATTATATATATTATATATATATATAATATATATTAGATATAGATATAGATATCATATATAATATTATATGTAATTATTTATTATTTAAAATATTAATATTATATATATATTTTAATATATATAATATATACACATTTAAAATTTTTTGTGTGTGGTGTGTGTTATGTCTGTGTGTGTTTGCGTGTGTTGGTTTTTGTGTGTTGTGGGGTTTTGTTGTGGTGTGTGTGTGTGTGTGTGTGTGTGTGTATGTGGTGGTGGGCGTGTATGTGTGTGGTGTGGGGGGTGTTGGTGTGTGGTTGGTGTGTGGTGTGGTGTGGTTGGTGTGTGGTGTGGTGGTGTGTGGTGTGGTGTGAATTGTATTTATAATTTTTTTATTCTTTATCATATATGTATAATATATATAATATATATAAAATTTTAATTTTATATATAAAATATATATATTATAATAATTTTATATGATAGATAGATAGATGATAGATAGATATTTGTGTATGCCTAAACATATACACACATTCAAATGTATATGAAATTTATGTATGTTTATATATCTATGCATTTTTCTCTTCAAGCCCAAGACGACAAAACCACGAGAAAGGTTGTGTGCAAGACGCCCGCATTTTCCCTGGATGTCGTCCTTGGATCGACGTTGGTCTCCCCAGAGCCATCAAAAGGAGAAGGCGGAAGGCCTGGGCAGACCTAGCCTTGGACATGGCGTGATATCATTTTACAGACGCATAATTTCATAATACTTATCATGGATATAGCATATTTATATATAAAAATAAATAAGTATATATATATATATTTAAAATATAATTTTATTTATATGTTATATATATATTTTATATATTTTAATATATAATATTTATTATATATATAAAACACACACACACACACAACCCCAAAACACACAACCACACCACACACACCACACACCCCACACAAACACACACATATATATATATATATATTAATATATATAAAAATTAATATAAAAATATTAACAATTGTAAATAATATATAAACATATATATATGTACATACTAATATACATACATATATATACATATAATAAATATATCATCATCAATAAGTATGCTTGTTTGAGCACCCGGGGGACCTCTCACCATCCTTCGCCACTAAACTCGCCCTTTGCGCTTTTTTTTCCACTTGTCCCTCGCAACCCCAAAAATTCTTTGAGTTTGCTCAGTCTTGTCTTCGGTTTGCCTCTTCCTCTGTTTCATCACCACCTGCAAAAGTTTGTCTCAATATTTTTCTTCTCTTTACATACCAATAACTTTAATTTCCTCCTTTTCAAGGGCCAACACCCGGTTCTTTAAAATTTATTTTTCTCAGCATTTCCATTTTTTTCTTCTCTGTCCATTTAAATGTGTACTCGTCTGAAACCCACATTTAAAAAACTATTGTCCTTTTCTTGCCCTATCTCTTCGCCCCCAACATCAGCCAATTTGGGAAAAAACAAATGATTCAATAACCTCGTTTTTGTCCGTAAGCTAATTTTTCGGTTTTTCCAGATGTTTTTGGAGCAACGTGGGTTTTTTGCATGAAATTTTTCTTTTTTCCTCCAGTGAAATTAGTATTATTTAAAAAGCTCCAAGATAAGTGAACTTTTCACATTTTCCAAACATACCTTTGAAAAACATTTTCTCATTGTTCATTGCCGGTTATTTTCTGATCTTAATTTTCTTGGCTTTAAAAAACAAGCCACCTTTTTCATTTGTTTCTCTAACTTTATCTAGTGCTGTTTATTTCAGTGATACTGCGGGGCAATCAAAACTATATCATGGGTGTACCTTAGTTTTGATATTTTGTATCATCCACCTCTACATTCCTTCAAAATTCTCCAGAGCACCTCCATAATTTTTTCAAATATATGTTAAAAGGGGTGCAGGACAGAATCAACCCTGCGCCTCCTTGTCTGCCCCTCGAACCATTCGTTAACCCCCTAAGTGGTTCTTCCCCGCTTGTTGTTGGTTTACATGGCTTTTTTTGGGGGATGATGTGTTTTGGTACTTCATTCGTTCATTTATTCCAGAGGATATGTGATCAACAGTATCAAACTTTCAGTATCGATAAAAACACAGGTATAGGTCTTTCTAGTTTTTGATAATATATATTTTAAATATAATATATAAAATATATATATATAAATAAAATTATATACATATACTATAAAAAATATATATTTTAATATATAATATTATATATTATATATATATTATATATTATATATATTCCCAATACACCACAACACACACACACACAACAACACCACAACCCCCACACACACACACACACACACACCCCCCCACACCCACACAACATATCATCACAATATACATATATGTAATATTTATATGAAAACATATTATCATATATTATAAATATATTATATATATTAATAAAATTATTATATTATTTATATATTATTATAACATATATATTTTTTTGTATCGGTGAAAACCCCTTCGGTTCTACGTTTACGGGTTTCACCAAAAATATGTCTGGCGTATTACAGTGAACTGTTTTAAAGCGGCAGAGATTTCCTCCTATTATTTGGAGACTGCGATTTTGAGAAGGACCCGGGGGGGTTCCACTCAACTTTTTTTTTCTCCTGAAAACTTCTCACCAGTGTTTAAATACAGAAATATAATTATACCACATCCCCCGTCGCATGGGTTATCAGGGGTGCGTTTTCGTGGCACCGGCTGACAATGTTAAAATGCATCTGGAAGCGAAAAGTAAAGAAACTTGCCCAAATTAAAGGAACAATTAAAATCGGAACGGGGAACGGGGGGAAAAATGAAAGAGAGGGGGAAAATTACATACTGTCGTAACAAAGGGATAGTACAACATTCAAATACTAGGAAAAGGAGCCTTTGGGAAAAAGTAATGGAATTTTAAAAAACTAAAAAAAACAAGCAGTTTTTTTTTTGGAAAAGAAAAGGAAATTATAGTCCGGATTTTGCTATGTTCCCCACGAAAAAAACTGAAAATGCCAAATTTGGGGTACGCCCAAAAAATGATCGCATTTTAAAAGTCAGAATACAAGCAAAACCTCATAACATTAGTATTATACAATGTACCACCAACCAACATTGCAAGTGATGAAAAAAGGAAATTTTTTTATAACACTCTCCAAAAAAACTTTAGACACAATCCCAAACAGAGATTAAAAGTAATCATGGGAGACCTCAACGCCAAAGTAGGCAAAAGATCTAAAAAATGAACCTGTGGAAAATTGGAAATAAATGAAAGAGGTAAAGATTTTATTGAATCTGTTTTTACAAATAATTAGTTAAAGCCAATACATTGTTCCAACACTACCCAAGACACTTGTACACGTGGTTTCCCAGACAAAAAAACACGCAACAAAATTCTACTTGTGCTGTTCCAGAAATGGAAAAGTTTTCATAAAAGATGCCAAACAAGACCTGGGGCCCACTGCAACGGAACCAACTTCTAAATATCGATTTCAAATAAGACTCAAAAAGTTTGGGGCGTCCCCCAAACCTCTCTAAAGCTCGACTACAAAAATCTTGATAAAATTCAGAGTTACAGTGTCAAACAAATTTGAAGTACTCAAACAAGTGAGATGAAAAACCCAAAAAGAGTTGTGGGAAGAAGGGAAAAAAACTCTTTCTGAGCGCTGTTAAAAAACATCGCCAAAAAGAAAAGATAAATTTTCCCCCGGGTATCTGAAAAAAAACCCAAATGAAATTGAAACAAAAATGCCTAAAAACAAAGGGGACAATAACCAGTTGAAGAAATAATTACAAAAACAAAATACAAAAATTCAAAAAAATTTTTGCGACAAAATAAAGGAAAATATTTAAATGAAAATTGCCGAGAATTCAAAAACGTTCTATCAAAAAGAAACTAAAAAACTCTACCAAGGGGTACGAAAACAACGAAAATTTAAAACCTAAATGGACCTATCAAAACTGAAGATGGACTTTTTTTTTTGTGATGGAAAAAAAGTCAAAAATGATGGAAACAATATTGTTCCAACCCATACAAAAAAAATAAAATTCAAAAACACATTTAAACACCAATGAAGCGAGATGAAAACCACCGCCACTGTAACAAGTTTAAAAGCCCTAAAAGAATTAAGAATAAAAAGACCGGGAAAAGATGAAATAACGCAGAATAATCAAAAAGCTGGCAAAAGTGTTGAATACTTTTCGACTTTGTACAAAAAATGGAAAGAAAGAAGGGGCCAAAAACTGGGTAAAAACAGTCTTTACTCCATACCCAAAAAAGGGGACAACTCCAAAGCCCCAAAACGGACATTGCTTAATAAAATCACAGCAGCAAAATTTTTTTAAAATTATTTCTGAAAGAATGAAGTTGAAGTTAAGAGAAAGAATTTTCAGAGAACAAGCAGGTTTTGCCATGGAAAGGTACCAGAAACAGATTCTAAATCAAAATTGATCTAGAGAAAAACAGAGAAACAAAAGACCTATACCCCGTGTTTTATCGATTTCTTGAAAACTTTTGATACTTTCAGATTCCTCTGGAAAAAATTACGATATAAGTTTCTAAAAAACATCCCACTAATAAAAAGAGTACTATGTATTAAAGGACAGAGAAGAAAAAGAATGATGAAGTGTAGAAAAATAAATTGTAAAGCGGCTGTTTGGACATTTGAACAAAAGGGAAATTTTAAATTTATTGGGCATGTAAGAGAAGTAAAAGTATTTAGAAAAACTTGTTTACGGGATGGTGTGGAAACAGAGGGGAAAAGGTAAACCGAAGACACAAAAAGACGGGGGCAACATCAATGAAATTTTCGGGCTGTCGTGGTACAAGTGGAAAGAAAAACACAAGACGAGTTGAGTGGGAAGGTGGGGGAGAGGGCCACAGTCCTCAGCATGAGCATACCGTATTGATGATGATGATATATGTAATATATTATAAGGTCAAGGGGCCCAGTGGTTAGGCCCTCGGGGCTCAAGACTTGATGACGGCAATTGGTTCGAGGGTTCGAGTCCCGGCTGGCCGTTTTCCCTTGGCAAGGAACTTCACCTCGATTGCCCACCTACCACTGGGGGCCAAAAGCCCAAGTCAGTGGTGGTCCCAAGCCCCGGGTTTAAATGAGAGAATGATTACCTAAAAAGGGACACCGGCACCTCCATGGAAAGGAACTGGGACCCTACCACGTACTCCTCCAAAGAGCTCACAAAAGAAAGTACAATTAATATCATGCTGAATCATGGGGGCTAAACTGAAACTACCTTAAAAAAAAAAAAAAAAAAAAATAGTCGGGGACCCGATCATAACGTAAGGGTGATCCCCCGGGCCCCCTCTGCCACATGATGCTACACTGCACTTGCTCGGCCCCCCTCTCGCGCCCCGCCCTCGAGGGATCTTAATTTGCCTCAAGGGTGCCTAAAACCTGCTGGGCATCTCGTTCTCGCGTCGTTGTCCTGGTGATTTTCTGGCGCTGTCCCTGTCGTCTCTTTCTCCCGGGCCTCCTTTAATTGTCCGTCCTCGATGCCACACTCCTTGAAAGGCTCCCCAGGGCCTCCCTTTACTTCGGATTCGTCAGACTTCCTCGTTCCTGTCAGGGCAACTCGGCGGCGCTCATCCACACGTTCTTACAGACTCGTCCAGGTCTTCTCGGTCCACACTCCCATAATCTTCCCCTGATCTACGGCGCGGGCAGGCGGCCCCCCGGTTCTTGGGCGGCTGATACCTTGTAACAAACTCCCGGGGTTTTAGTAGATCTGCAGGCGTCTCGGGGGGCGGCATCTGGGGTGTCTCGGCAGGCAACGCCCGTCCACTACACAGGGGGCGGGTTAACACCTGCTCTGACGAACACCCTGGTCCACAGGCCTCTGGCGATCTTCAGGACGTTTTCCCCAGGGCCTCCTAAAGGTGACTGGATCGCACAGGATTTTCCCTTCGTCCCGGGGTTTCGCTATCGTCGGTCCGACCGAAAAAAATGGGGGGACCAGATCATACACTAAGGGTGGGTCCCGGGTCCTGTCTGCCACACTGACTCTACCTGCACATTGCTCCGGCCCCTATCACCCTCCCCCCTCGAGGCATCTTAGATTGCCCCAAGGGTGACCTAACTGGCTGGTCATCCATTCTCGCGTGTTTTGTCCGGGTGCTTTTTTACTCCCAGATTAAGAGAAAAAAAAGGCAACAGAGAAGAGGGGTTTAACTCAACTACCCGGGTTATTTTAAAAAAATTGCGTTTTTAAAGTTTGGGGTTTTCAATTTTTTGTCTTTTTTTTGTGTGTGTTTTAATTTCCAAAGATAAAGAGGAAAATAAGAGGGGGAGTTCAGGTGTCCGGGGGACCTGGCTTGAACCCAAACCGTATCTGATAGATAGAGAGCAGAAAGGGAAAAAGCGACAATCCCCATCCCCGGTTTACTTAAACCCGTCGTTCCCAAAGAGAAGAAAAAATGAACTTGTACTCAGATACGGCACTCGTCAGATTGCAAAATTGCAGTCTAAAAGGATACATCAAAAATCTTTATCCGGCACAAAGCAGCACCAACCCTAATAATAAAAAAGGGTTTCAGTGTCTTTTGTCCTGGGGAGGGTGAGGTGAGGTGTGTGTTTTGTGTGCGGTGACAGTACGTAAATGAGGGAAAGCGAAGTGACCCAAGAGAAAAATCCAAACACGAATTTTATTTTCACTATAAAAAAAACTAAAGTAAATTAGCAATGCAGCTATATAAATTTATTTCCCCTCCACCTGAATTAAAACATAAAAATTATCGACAGAATTATGCATGAATGAATGGTGAGTAAAAAAAAAATATTCACCAACTTTTTAGCAAGCAAATCTTCTGGGGGTCGGAAAATCAAACTCCCGAGGTACATGTTGCTATGCATTTTAAACTTCACGAGGGGGGGGATCCTATAAAAAGGGGTTTACATTGACTAAAGCAATTGACCAAAAAAATCTATAAATAATCGCTCTTTTCTGGTATCTTGATGGGCTGCGATTTTCCCTTACGGATTTTTAAAATTATCCCGAATCACACAACCCTGGGAATCCCAAAAATTGCAAGTGCTTCAAAGGGGGGAAAAAGGGGTGTGTTAAAAAGAAAATTATTCTATTTAAAACCCTAGTCCTACTTTAAATTAATGGACGAAACCGGGCACACCGATCAAAGTTCCGTTGAAGAATACCTTTAAACGTCGAAGCGAGATCTAGGCATTTTGCAACCCCCGGGGGGAAAACGGCATCTTGGGCACTATGATATTGGGGAGATCCTCGCCCTATTCAAATTTAAAAATTTTAATGGGGAATTTCTTACACCCTTGTTCTAGCTGATAGAAATGTCCCAAAAACAAAATAACAAATTACAGTTTAAACCTCAAAGGTTTGACCCAAAAAAGGGAAAAAGGGGAGGTCAGGTCAAGACTAAACCAAACCCACACAAGCCAAAAAAGAAAACGGGCGAAGGGGGGGAAAGAGATAAAAAGAAAAATATTCGTGATAAGATAAAATCAGAAAGGTTTAAAATTTGTTGCAGAGAAACAACATAAATCCTAAAACGAAGAATTTAAATTAACTGCTTAAATACTGAAAAATTCAGTTTGTTGACCCCCATATCGCTCACCAGAAAAGCGTCTGAGGTAAAGGGGAAAAGTGTGAGAAAAATGCCATTTTTTGGGCTTTAGTTTTTTTCCCAACAAAAAACAAAACCATTTATGGGAGAAGGGAAAAAAAAAAAAAAAGGGGCCAAAAATGTACTTGCGTGTTTTTTTCTTCGACATGTCTTAGGGGTCGAGCAGATTTTCTTTGGGGGGGTGTTCATGTTTCGTGCCAAAAGGACACAACGCCGGCCCTGCCCCCAGTTATAGGGGATAGAACCCTATTACATTGGCTTGAGGGGGAGTGATACTGGTATCGGCTTCCTCTTTATTTTTAAGAGTTTTACACACCAAATAGGAACACTGAGAATGTCATTTTAGGGTAATAGCGGTATGCGGGTCAGGGCGCTTGCCGGGGGAGGAGCAAGCCGCCTTACCCCGTCGGGTGCGGTCACAAACCCCTGGGCCCAGGTCATCCTCGGGATAAATATGACCGTTCCAGCTGGAGGAAGTATGGGGGGGGGCGAGGGGAGGGCACCGGTCCCGTCTGCTACCCTGCTGCTACACTGTACAACAAGTATATTGAATATACAACATAATGTAAATATATATTATATATGTAGTAAATTAAAATATGTTATGTATATACATAACATATACAATTTTATATTTTATAATATAATATTTATATATATATAATTAAAATATATATATATATATATATATATATTATATAATATAATATATATATGTGTGTGTGTACTAATAATATACATATATATATACAAATAAATAAATAATATATATATATATAATAATAATATTATATATATATATATAATATATTATATATTTATATATATATTTATATATAGAACACACACACCCCAAACACACACAAAACACCAACACACCCACACACACCACACAAACCACACCCACACACCCCCACACCCAAAAACACCTTTATACACACAAGCACACACACACACACAAATACACACACCACACACCCACACACACCCACACACACAAACAAAACCCCAAACAAAACACAAAAACCCCCACACACACCACACACACACCAAAGCAAAAAACCCCAAAACAAACACACAAAACACACACACACACACACACACTACAACACACACCACACTCACACAACACACACACACACACACTTACACACACACACACACATAATTTTTGTGTTTGGGAGTGTGTGTGTGTGAATATATATATATATATTATAATATTATATAATATTATATATAGAATTTGATAATAGTAGATAGATAGAAGAAGATGATAATAGATAGATAATAGATAGATAGATAAAAAAAGATTAAAATATATAGATATATTTATCACACAACACACACCCCAAAAATTACTACACACACACATAAAACACACACACACACACACACACCACAAACACACAATATATATATGTATATGTATATATTTTTATATATTTTAAAAATATATTATATATATAATATTTTTTTTTTTTTTTTTTTTTTTTTTTTTTTTTTTTTTTTTTTTTTTTCAACAGTGATTCTTCCCACTCAGGTAAAAGCCCTCTAAATTCATTATGAGGTTAATGGCAGGCCCCCCTTTTCCTGATTGGTGCCTTCCTAATCAACCCCGGTTTCCCCAGGGCGGGACTTCCCCTCACACATGCGTCAAGGCATCGGAATGTCGTTTTCGAGGGAGGCAACCCAGGTTTAAATTCCTTTTCCAAGGGAAAAACGCACCCGGGCGGTGACTCGAAACCCCCGAAATCGATTGCCGTCGTGCAGCTTGAGTCCGATGCCTAACCACTCGGCCACCGCGGGGTTTTTTATATATATATATATATATATATTATTATATAATAAATATATATATATTTTATAAAATTTTTATATATAATTATATGTATATTTTTGTATATATATATATAAAAAAAAATATATATTATATATAATATTAAATATATAATATTATAGTATGTATAAAATAATATATTTATATATTATATTATATTTATATATAATAATTATTTTTTGGGGGGTTTTGTTTGGGGTGTGTGGGGTGGGTGTGTGGTGGTGGAAAACGGGAAAACGAAATGGGAAAACCTCTCTTTAAAGGAGAGGATGGGGCGGGGAAATGTATTCATACCACTATGCATGGCTTCTTATATGGTCCAGAGCGATGAACTAGGGGGTCCCGAAAAGGGGCTTTTTGCACTTCCCATTTCCCCCCTGAAAGGACAGAGAAGAAAGAGAAGGAGTGTTCGCTGTATCGGAAATCCGGGGGCAGGGCCGGGCATGAGGGCCCTAGGCAAGACGGCCCTCGACAACCTCACAAACCCACGGGGCAAAGGGAGAGAAGGGGAAGATCAGATCGAATAATTTCCCCTGAACGGTTTTCCAAGACTGGAGAGAGGGGGGAGCACATGGGACACCGAACTCAAGTAGAAACGACCCTCAAAGGAAAAGGAAATTGACTCCCACACAACCAATCACTGGGGAAGACGTCGGTTGCGAGGGGAGGGTCCTTGGAGGACCTCCTCAGAAGGAAAGCGAGGGGTCATCAACGGGACATGGGGACAGGGGAAAACGACATCCATCTTTTCATGGTCGCCCCGGGGAGACACCCCTAGACACGGGAATGAAGTCCTAAAAGGGGGGGGGTGACAGAAGGGAAAGGGACCCAAGAAGAAGAATAAGAGACCACCAGCCCCGGGGCCCAAAAGGGGGGGCACAGATCCCGGGGGCAAAGTAGGGCGCAGAGGCACGGCCGGGTCATGGGTTTTAGGTAGCCCAAAAAAAATGAGGGGCCGGGCTGATCCTTTGAACCCTCTGGTAGGGATTCGCCATGGGAAAAAACAAGTGGCAACTTTTTCGGGCGCGGTGGAAGGTAGCAGAAATGCGTTCTCGGGGGTCGGGGTAAAGGAATATGGGAAAGGGGCCCGTCATTCCCGGGCCGTCTGAGGAGGCCCCCGGTCGAGGCCCACCACCGAGTTCCCTTGTCAAAAGGAAAAATGTGCCCCTTTCCCCTGCGCGGCTTTGAAGGGCCTCCACGGCTACCCTGGGAATTTAAAGGGTTAAGAGGGAGGGGATTTTTGAGGGCCGGGGTGAAAGCCCCATGAAAGGAGAGCCCAGGAAAAGAGCCCCTATGAAAAGATAAAACTGTCAAGGGAGAAATAATGTCGATGGGGGTAAAGGGGTGAGGGCGGAGAGAAAAAGGAAAGACCAAGTAAAGGAGTTTTTGCTGGGGGGGGATCAAAAAGGGAAAAGATAGGTTGGGGAAAAACTCGTGGGGGAGAAAGGGATCAAGGTTTTACGGGCAGTAGGCTGGAGAGTTTTCTGCGACAGGGTGTGAATGGGGATTAAAATCTGTCCTCCCCTACCTCTGTTACCCGTTCCCTCTTCTCCTCTCTTATTTAAATTGTTACCCCCGGTCCCCCGTCTCTCTCTGCCACCAACAAAAGGGCGGCTAGGCAGACGGCGGCTACCACAGGGTCGTGAACACGAACAGCCCCCAAGGGGCACCGAGCCCCACAGCGTCCAAGAAAAGGGGGAAACGCCAGGGGGGCAAGGGGGGGGCACAAATAAAAAAAAATAACAGTCCCTTTTCCCTTTTTTTACCAGTTTTTTTCCTACACTTTTCTATAGGGACAATACGGGGGGACACCAGCATGTCCCTGCCGTGCAGCTTTAACGGGCAACACAAAAATTCATATCGGTCCCCAAGGGCACACACAGGTCTTCACAGGGCAGCACCCAACGCGCTCACGGCTTGTTCCTCCTCTCTCCGCTCACAGCCCGCTGGTCATGTTGCCCCGGTCCCTTCATGTTAACACATGCCCCGGTCCCTTATGTTAACACATTTTTCGCACAGAGACAAAGACCCCTGGGGTAGCAATATATATATATATAATTAAAAATATATATATATAATTAATATATATATTATATATTATAATTTTCATATACTATATCAATGTATATATAGTTATATAAACAATATTAATTAATATATATATATATTTTAAAATATTTTTAAAATTTTATATAATAATATTAATATATATAATAATATATATTATATAATATGATTATATAAAAATATTATACAATCAATATGTGGAGAAAAACCCCATAAAAAAACTAGTTTTTATTGAAAATGAGACTACAGTTTGAAATCCCCTTTTCCCATTTCGGTCTGAGAAAAAGGGGAGAGGGGGGGGTATAAAAGAGAGGGGGGAGAGGCAACGCGGGAACAGGGGGCGGGGAGGACAGACGAAGGGAAGCAAGGGGGTCACTCGGGTGGGGGACGGGGGGACTATGCGCCGGGTGGCCGAAGGGTAAAAAGGCAAGGATAGGGGAAGAAAGGGGGCTTCGCGGGGAAAAAAGCCGCTTTTAAAGTTGAAATTAGGCACAGTTTTATAAAGAAGATTCCACCAGTCTGCGGGAGTGGACATGGGGGGAAGGAAAAAAAACCCGCGCTGCTGACCAGTCCATCTGATGGCCATGTCCCACTGATGGGAAAAGAGGGGTTATTGTTGGTCCCCCTGGAAAGCGTATTAGTTGAGAAGCGTTTTAAATGGCGCCCGTTTTGCCAAAGTACTGCTTGTCACAGGAGGGACAAGGAAAAGCATAGGTGCCCACCTTCGCGGGGGAAGGAGGGCATATGGACCGGTTTTCGACGGGGAGTGTTCACCTGGAAAAATCAGCCTCGTTGAAGGGGGAAGAGGGCCGAGAGATAAATTTCCCCCAGTGTGGGCAGGTGAGACGGGCAAATGAGGAGTCAATTTGGGGAGTCGTGATAGAAGGTACGGCGCCCGGATAACGCGGGATCAAAAACTACCAGGGTAGCCCATTTTTGGGGAAAAGCGACGAAGGGAAAACGTCTCTCCATCCAGGTACTAGGGGCACAGATCGAAGGGGGCCCAAGGAACAGCGGGTGGAACACCTCTCTTCAATGGAGAGGGGGGTATGAAAAAGTGTTTTAATACCCCTTGCTGGGGTTTTCCCGTATATGGGAAGGGGAATTTGGGCAGCAGAGCGATGGACTAAAGGGGTCCAAAAAAGGGGCCGTTTTCAACCTCCCATTCACCCTTTAACGGTGCCTCTCTCTCCTTCCTTTCGACCTGAAAATGGAATCCGGGGGATTTCGAACTGTAGTCCATTTTTAATAAATCTATTTTTGTATTGGGGTTTTTTTTTTCCATTGTATCACAAAGGAAAGTGTTTTTTTCTATCATACATTATGTATATGAATTATATATATATATATATATATAATATATATATATATATTAATATATATAAAAATTATATATTAATATTAAATATATATATATATTTTATATTTAATATTAAAATATATATATAAATGTGTATTATAATCATTATAAATCTACATATAATATATATATATTTATATATAAATATATTTTAATTAAATTATAATTTTTATATATGTAAATTTTAATACTAATCATATATGTGTTTTAAAAACACACACACACCACACCACACACACAAAAAACTTTTTATACAATATATAAAATAAAAAAAAAACAAAATATAATCAATAAAAACAAAAGGGGTGGGGGGAGGGGGAGGCGGGGAGATGACCACCACACACACACACACACACCCCACACACCACACACACACCCCCACACACACACACAAAAAAAAAAAAAAAAATTAAAAGAAAAAATAAACACAACAAAAATTAAATAAAAAAAAAAAAATATTAAAACCAAAAAAAATATAAATAAAATAAAAATTTTAAAAAAAAATAAAAAAGACAAAAAATTTAAATAATATAACCCCCACCTAAAATAAAATAATTATATATATATGGAAGTTATTTAAAATAGATCTTTTTAAAATATAATAAAATATATATGTTATATGTAATTATATGTGTGTGTGTGTGTGTGTTGTGTGTGTGTTGGGGTGTGTGTGTGTGCGGTGTGTGGGGGGGTGTTTTTTGGTGTGGGTTTTTGTGGGGTGTGTGTATGTGTGGTGTGTGTGTTTGTGTGTGTGTGTGTGGGTGGGGTTTTGTGTGGTGTGTGTTGGTGTTGTGGGGTGTGGGTGTGGTGTGGTCTTGTGTGTGTGTGTGTTGGTTTTTGTGGGTTTTTGGGGGGTGTGTGGTGGTTGGGGTGGTGTGTGGTGGGGTGGGTGTGTGTGTGTGGTTGTGGTTGTGTGGTGTAAGACACACGTAATATATTTTTGTATCGATATTTTTTATAACTATATAACATAACATATGTAAAAGGGTTTCTAATTGGATTTTAATTGTGGCCTGGCCCTCCCCCCAATACAACCTTTTTCCGGATAACCTCCCCTTTTTTTGCTGAAGTTTGCAATTTTTTTTAAGGAAACTAATTACTACCAGAAATTTCAAAAACGGGCCCAAGATAATTTATATTTTTATATATAATATATTATAATAAAAAAATTTTAAATACAAATAAAAAAAAAAAAATAAAAAAAAATAATAATAAATATAAGGGTGGGGGTGGGGGTTTAAAAACAATTAAAGAGTGATAAAATAATATATATATAAAATTACAATAGAATAATAATATAAATAATTAAATATAAAATAAATACATAAATTTGTGGTATATTAAATTTTTATGTAGTATTTAATTTAATTTAATAATAATATAATTAAAAAATTTATATAATATATATTAAAACAAAATTTCAATTTTATATATCAAATAAAGATATAAATTGAAGAAATATAAATCAGCAAAAAATTCAAAAAATCAAATGTATTAAAGTCCCTATTTTCAAGTTAAAGGGGAATTTCCCAACCCATCCCGGGGGGTGCAAACAGACGTCGATCGACATACCTCAGCCAGATCGAACGGCCGGAATGGAGATGGAAGGAGAAGCTCAGACTGAAGAATTCCATGAACAGGTTTGCCAGGACTGGAGAGAGGGGAGAGCCCCATGCCGCAACACCGAACGTCTGATGAGTTAAAAAAACGACCTTCGAAAGAAAAGGAATTAGAATCACACACAGACGAATCAGCTGGAAGGAAGGCGTCGCGCGTGGGCAAAGAGGGAGAACGAGGATCCTCTGCGGGGAGTCTCCTCTGGGAAGGAAAGCCAGGACATCATCAAGCGGGGACGCCTGGTGAACAGGGAGTCAACGTCCACAGCTCATCATGGTCAACGGTGAAGCTCCCGCCGAACGGCGGGAGATGAAGTCCTGATGAGTGGAGCAGGTGAGAGGAGAGAAGGTGCCAAGGAGGCAAGGAAGGGGGAGTGAGACACTTTGCCAGCCAACGGCAAGGCAAGAGGGGTGCGTCACAGATCCCCAAGGAGGAGATGATGCGGGCGCAGAGGCACAGGCCCGGCTTATGGGTTTTTAGGAAGCCATAGATGGGGAGTCGAGGGTTGATGACACCTGAACCCTCATGTATAGCTTCGCCTCCGGAAAACAGGCTGCTATCTCTTTCAGGCGACGGTGGAAAAGGTAGCAGCAATGCGTTCACGGGGTCACTAGTCAAGGGAGCATAAGTGGAGGCGCATCCAAACAGGTCTGGCCTTCTGCAGAGTAAGAGGCATGGTCGAGGACCACCACCGAGTTGCCCTTGTCAGAGGGCAGAATGTGACGTCCTCCCTGCGCAGGCTTTTGAAGGCCTCCCGGTAACGCCTAGGAATGGAGGGTTAGGAGGAGGATAGATTCGACGGGCGGGATGAAAGCACCACGAAGGAGAGAGACATCAGGCAAAGAGTTCCTGTGAGAAGAGATGAAAAACGGTCAAAGGAGGAAAATAATGTCGATGGAGTAAGGGGGGGAGGGCGGAGAGAAAGGAAAAGACCGGAACCCAGGAGGTTGAAGCTGGTGTGGGGGGGGTCAAGGGACAGGGAAGATTAAAGTTGTACAGCGTCGGTGAGAGCGAAGCGGGACCAAGGATGCGGGCGGTCGGCTGGAAAGTTCTGGGAGAGAGAGCGGCCATGGGGGTGCGAGAGGGAACGGAAGAATCATGGGCAAAGTCGGACATGAGCTGAAGATATGTCTAGGGAGGCGCTCTCCAGGTGGGTGGAAAGTCCGAAAACGTCGACGTGAACGGTAGAAGGCATGCTCGAGTCCTCCTGCCCAGCCACGAATGCGTTCAAGGAGGAGAGAACGTGCATAGCCGGAAAGGAGATCCTTCCTCAGAAGTGTCAGTACATTAGCGATGGAGGAAGGGGAAGTACCTGCTCGTCAAGGCAGTTCACGGAGGAAACGTAGTTCGGTTTTCCGTCGGGCCGTGGCGATGACTGAATCCTCGTAGGCACGGAAAAGCAGGTACCATTCAGGGAAGGAGTGTGAACAGAACGAGGAGAAAGGTTACTTTTAACCGTGGGTCCATTATGAATAGCAAAACACTCTTCCGTGCTGATACAATGGAAGAAAACCACATTACAAAAACGAGATTTATTGAAATGAGACTACAGTTTCGAAATCCACCTGGATTCTCTTCAGGTTGAAGAGGAAAAGTAGAGGAGGGTATAAAAAGAGAGAGAGGAGAGGCAACGCGTGGGGACAGGGGCGGGTGTGAGGGAACAGACGAACGAAGACAGAGGAAGGTCACTCAGGTCGGAGGACTCGGGCGGACTATGCGCCGGGGCCGGCATACGGTAGAAGGCGGAGGATATGGAAGCAAGGAGGCTGTCAGCAGGAGAAAAAGCCCGAGCCCTGTTCAAGTGAAATAGGCAGCAGCTTTTATAAAGGAGACTCCACCGTCTGCGGGAGTGGACATGCGTAGGAAAGGGACAATCCGCGCGCTGACCAGTCCATCTGATGGCAAGGTCCCACTCGATGGCAAAGAGGGCGTTATTGTTGTGCCACATGTATATAGCGACTATGTTTAGAACAGACGCTGGTAAGACTGGCGCCTGTTTCGCCAAAGTACTGCTTGTCAAGGAGGCAAAGGACAGCATAGGTGCCCACTCGCGGAGGAAGGAGGGCTAGTATGGACCAGGTTGCGAACGGAGAGTTGTTTCATTGGCGAAAGATCAGACTGCAGTTGAGAGGGTGAGAGGGCGACGGAGAGATGTAAATTTCCTCAGTGTTATAGGCAGGCTGAGGACGGGCAAAGAGGAGTGTCAATTTAGGAGGAGAGTCGTGATAGAAGGTACGGCCGCGCCCGGGATAACGAGGCATCGAGAACGATGGCCAGGGTAGCCCAGTTTGGAGGAAAGGAGCGACGAAGGAAAGACGATCTCTCCATCCATGGATGGGGGTCACAGATGCGGAAGGGCCGAAGAACAGCGAGGGTGGCAACCACCTCTCATCCATGGAGAGGATGGTATGAGAGAAGTGTATGACATACCACTATGCATGGTTTACTGTATTATGGAGAAGGAGAAGTGGTCAGCAGAGCGATGGGCAAGGTGTCAAGAAAGGGAGCCTGTTGTCAACCTACCATCCACCTTGAACGGATGCGAGAGGAGAGAGAGAGTTCAGTGCATCAGAAACCGGAAACAGCGCTAGGGCATGAGGCCAGAGAGCAAAGGACGTCGTCGACAAATACTCAGCCGATCGGACGCCGAATGGAGATGGAAGCGGAGTGAAGCTCAGACTCGAAGAATTCCATAACAGGTTTGCCGGGACTGGAGAGAGGGGAGAGGCCCATGCAACCACCGAACGTCTGAGAGTAAAACGACCTTCGAAAGAAAAGAATTAGAAATCCGCACACAGACGAATGAGCTGGAGGAAGGCGTCGGTGGGCAGAGGGAGACGAGGATCCTCTGCGGGGAGTCTCCTTGGAGGAAAGCCAGGACATCATCAAGCGGGACCTTGGGAACAGGGAGTCAACGTCCAAGCTCATCATGGTCACCGGTGAAGCTCCGCGAACGCGGGAGATGAAGGCCTGAGAGGGCGCAGGGAGCAGGAGAGACGTGCCAAGAAGGGGAGTGAGACACTTTGACAGACAGCAGCAAGAGGGGTGCGTCACAGATCCCCGGGAGGAGATGATGGGGCGCAGAGGCACGCCGGCTCTAAGGGTTTAGGAAGCCCATAGAAATGAAGGGAGTCGAGGGTGAGACCCTCTTCTTTCTTCTCAACATCTGGTATAGCTTCGCCTCCGGAAAACAGGCTGCATCTCTTCAGGCGACGGTGGAAGGGTAGCAGCACTGAGTTCACGGCGGGTCACGAGTCAAGAAGGGAGCATATCAGTGGAGGCGTCATCCAACAGGTTCATGGGCTTCTGCAGGAAGAGGCATGGTCGAGGACACACCACGTAGTTTGCCTTGTCAGAGGGCAGAATGGTGCCGTTCCTCCCTGCGAAGGCTTTTGAAGGGCCTCACGGTTAAACGCCTAGGAATGGAAGGGTTAGGATGGAGGAGAGATTCGAGGGCGGGATGAAAGCCACCACGAAGACGTCGGGAGAGAGGACATCAGGCAAAGACGTTCCTTGTGAGAATCATAGAGATGAACGGTTTCGCACTTAATGGGAGGAAAATAATGTTACGATGGATCGGGTAACCGGGGAATGTGTGGAGTGCCTGGAGAGCAATAGACATTTTGAATGATTTAATAGACCGGAACTCCGCTTTAAGGCATGTGGGGGGGTCAAGGGACAGGAAGATAAGTGGTAACGCGACGACTGAGAGAGACAGGGGACCAAGGACTGCGGGCGGAGCTGGAAAGTTTCTGGGAGAGAGTAGCGGCCATGGTTGGTGGAGAGGGGACGGAAAGAATCATGGGCAACGTCGGACAGAGCTGAAGATATGTCTAGGGAGGCGCTTCCTCAGGGAAGTCCGAACTTGCACGTGAACGGTTAGAAGGCATGCTCGACGTCCTCCTGCACAGCACAATGCGTTCAAGGACGGGAGAGAACGTGCATAGTCGGCAAGGAGATCCTTCCTCAGAATGTTTCAGTACATTAGCGATGGGGGAAGGGAGTACCTGCATCGTTCAAGGCAGTCACGGAGGAAACGTAGGTGTTCTTCCGTCGGGGCCGTGGCGATGACTAAGAATCCTCGTAGGCACGAAAGGCAGGTACATGTCAGGGAAGGAGGTGAACAAGGAACAGAGAAGGTTCTTTTAAACGTGGGGGTCCCATTAAGGAATAGCAAAACACTCTTCCGTGCTGATACAAGAAGAAAAACCACAATAAAAAAAAACTAGAATTTATTGAAAAAATGAGATACAGTTCGAAAATCCACCTGGATCATCTTCAGGTCTGAAGAGGAAAGGGAGAGGAGGGGATATTAAAAAGAGAAGAGAGGAGAGCAAAGCGGGAACACGGAGGCGGGTGAGGGACAGTACGAACGGAAGCAGAGGCAACGGATCCACATCAGGTCGGAGGATCGGGCGGACTATGCGCCGGGTGGCCGGCATACGGTAGAAGGCGGAGGATAATGGAAGCAAGGAGGCTGTCAGCCAGGGGAGAAAAGCCGCTGTTAAGTTGAAATAGGCAGCAGCTTTATAAAGGAAGACTCCACCAGTCTGCGAGGACATCGGCGGAAGGAAAAGACCAATGGCCGCGCGCTGACCAGCTCCATATGATGGCCAGTGTCCCACTGATGGAAAAAAGAGGGCGTTATTTTGTGTCCCTGGAGTCTATAGGCTACTACTTATGTTGAGACAGAAGCTTGGTAAGACTGGCGCTGTTTCGCAAAAGTACTGACTTGTCACAGGAAGGTCACAAGGAACAGCATAGGTAGCCCACCTTTCGCGGAGAGGAGGCGCTAGTAGGACCAGGTTGCGACGGAGAGTGTTACACCTGGCGAAAGATCAGCCTGCAGTTGGAGAGGGATTGAAGAGGGCGACGGAGAGAGAAATTTCTCAGTGGTAGGGCAGGCTTGAGACTCACGGGCAAATGAGAGTCAATTTAGGAGAGAGTCGTGATTTAGAAGGTACGACGCGCCTGGATACGCGGCATCGAGAACATCGGCCAGGGTAGCCATTTGGAGAAAGAGCGACGAAGGAGACGATATCTCCATCCAGGTACTGGGGGTCAAAGATGGCGAAGGGGCGATCAGAAAGCGATGGTGGCAAACCTCTCGTTCAATGGAGAGGATGGATGAGAAGAAGTGTAGTGTACATATAACACATAGCATGGGTTTCCTGTATAAGGAGAAGGAGAATAGGTCAGCCGGCCCCCCCCCCGATGGACTAATGTTTGGTCCAAGAAAGGGAGCCTTTGTAACTCCCATTCCACCTTGAACGGATGAAGGAGAGAGAGAGTCAGCTGCACAGGAAACCCGGAAACAGCGCAGGGTCATGAGGCGCCAGAGAGCAAAGACATGAGAGCGTCGACATACCTCAGCCAGATCGACGGCCGAATGGAGATGGAAGGGAGAAGCTCAGACTCAGCCCCCCCCCCCCTCCCTCACAACGGACATCCAGGCATTCAAATCTCTGTAAACTGTCGTCACGCCAACATGACACACAGGCATTCAAATCTCTGTAAACTGTCGTCACGCCAACATGACACAATCACATGCTACACATTCCACCTATGAAGACTAATCGTAAGCAAAACATCTTATTTGTTTCACGGGTTTGGGTATTTTCTCCCGAGTTTACTTTTATAATTTGGTTTCTGGTATTTGTGGTGTTTTATTTTCGGCTATAATCTATACAGTAAGAATGTACAGGTTTCTAAAAAGCGTCTCTTTTGTACATGCAGATTCTGATTGATGGAAACACAGTTGATGTCCGGAAGCTTAAGAAATGAAATGAGCAGATGTGGGTTTCCGTGAGTCTGGTCCTCGTTTACAACCACACACACACACACACACCACAGACACACACACACACACACACACACACACAACACACACACACACACACATATTTATATAGTATACATTGCATATAAGTAGTATATATATATACATATATAAATACTATATATAGTATATTATATATCATAGTAGATATCTATTATAGTATATATATATATACTATATATGTAGTATAGATATATATGCTAATATGGTATAGGGTAGCCCATCTTGGAGAAAGAGCGACGAAGGAAGGACGATCTCTACATTCCAGCGTAATGGGGGTCACGCAGTGCGAAGGCGCGAAGGAACAGCGAGGTGGGGCAACACTCTCTTCCCGTCCTTTGACCCCCCCACCAGCTTCAAATCCTTGGGTTCGGTCTTTCCTTTGCTCTCCGCCCTCACCCCCTTACCCTCCATCGACATTATTTCCTCCTTTGACGGTTTAATATGATCCTTCTAACAGGACTCTTGCCTGATGTCTCTCTCCTTCGTGGTGCTTTCATCCGGCCCTCGAATCTCCTCCTCCATTCTAACCCTTCCATTCTAGGCGTTACCGTGATGGCCTTCAAAGCCTGCGCAGGGAGACGTCACCCATCTGACCTCTGACAAGGGCAAATCGGTGGTGGTCCTCGACCTGCCTCTTACCTGCAGAGGCCCAGGACCTGGTTGGATGACGGCCTCCAAAACTTATGCTCTTGACTAGGGCCCCCGTGAACGCATTGCTGCTACCTTCCACCGTCGCCTGAAAGAATAGCAGCCTGTTGTCCGGATGCGAATTCTATACCAGAGGTTCAGGAGTCAGTCAACCCTCGACTCCCTTCATTTTTATGGGCTTCCTAAAACCCATAAGCCGGCCGTGCCTCTGCGCCCCATCATCTCCTCCCGGGGATCGGTGACTGCACCCTGATTGCGGCTGGATGGCAAAGTGTCTCACTCCATTCTTTGGCACCTTCTCTCCTGTCACCTGCGCCACTATCAGGACTTCATCTCCCGCGTTCGCGGAGTTCCACCGGGACCATGATGAAGCTTGGACGTTGACTCCCTGTTCACCAAAGGTCCCCGCTTGTGAGTCCTGGCTTTCCTCAAGAGGAGACTCCGCAGCGGATCCTCGTCTCCTTGCCACCGACGACTTCCTCCAGCTGATTCGGCTGTGTGTGATTCTTAATTCCTTTTCTTTCGAAGGTCGTGTTATCTCAGACGTTCGGTGGGGCCATGGGCTCTCCCCTCTCTCCAGTGCCTGGCAACCTGTTCAGGAATTCTTCGAGTCTGAGCTTCTCCCTGACATCTCCATTCGGCCGTCGCTAGTGGCTGAGGCTATTCGACGAGTCTTTGCTCTCTGGCCTCAGACCCGCGCGTTCGGGTCCTTGATGCAGCTGAACTCTCTCTCTCCTTCCCATCCGTTTTAAGTGGAATGGGAGGTCGACAACAGGCTCCCTTTCTTGGACACCGTAGTCAATCGCTCTGCTGACCACTCTCCTTTCCATATACAGGAAACCCATGCCATAGTGGATGTACATACACTTCTTTCATACCATCCTCTCCATGTGAAGAGAGTGTTGCCCACCTCGCTGTTCTTCGCGCCCTTCGCATTCTGTGACCCCCAGTACCTGGATGGAGAGATGTCTTCCTTCGTCGCTCTTTCTCCAAATGGGCACCCTGGCCATGTTCTCGATGCCGCGTATCAACAGGGCGCGGCGACCTTCTATCACGGACATTCCTCCTAAATTGACTCCTCATTTGCCCGTCCTCAGCTGCCCTACACTGAGGAAATTTACTCTTTATCCGTCGCCCTCTTCACCTCTTCACCTGCAGGGCTGATCTTTCGCCAGGTGAACATCTCTCCGTCGGCAACCTGGTCCCATACTAGCCCTCCTTCTCCGCGAAGGTGGGCACCTATGATGTTCATGTGGCCTCCTGTGACAAGCAGTTACTTTGGCGAAAACAGGCGCCAGTCTTACCAAGCGTCTGTGATCAACATAAAGTACGCTATATCCAGGGGACACAACAATAACGCCCTCTTTTGCCAATCCGGTGGGACAAACTGGCCATCAGCATGGACTGGTCAGCAGCGCGGATTGTCTTTCCTTCCGCCGATGTTCCACTCCCGCAGACTGGTGGAATCTTCCTTTATAAAGAGTGCTGACTAATTTCAACTTGAAACAGCGGCTTTTCTCTGCTGACAGCCTCCTTTGCTTCCCATATCTCGCCTTACCGTATGCCGGCACCGGCGCGATAGTCCGCCGATCCTCGACCTGATGTGACCTTCCTGCTCGTTCGTCTGTCCTCACCTGCCCGTGTTCCCGCGTTGCCTATCCTCTCTCTCTTTATACCCCCCATCTCCCTTTCCTCTTCAGACTGAAGATGGAAATCCAGGTGGATTTCGAAACTGTAGTATCAGTTTCAATAAATCTAGGTTATTTGTATTGTGGGTTTTTCTTCCATTGTATCAGCACGGAAGAGCTGTTTTGCTATTCATATGTATATTGTATATAGTATATGTATATGTTATGTGATATGTATATGTATATGTATATATGAATATATATATATCATATATATATAATAATATATATATATAATTCTATATAGATGTCATATATATTAATAGAAAATTCTATATATATATATTATATAGATATATACATATATACTTATATATTATATATATTTATATATTCACACACACACACACACACACAACACACACACACACACACATATATATATATAAATATATATTTTTTATATATATATATCATATATATATATATTATCATATGATATTAATGGAAATGACGGCTAACGCCGTCAATACAGAATCTGAGCAGACCAAGTGTAATACACATCGTTCTATGAAGGTTCCTTCTATATCCTTTCGTGCCAATCAAAGCAGCAGCCCCCCCCCCCCCCCAAAAGAAAGTTAGCCAGAAACCAGGACGCGAGCCGCCTCCCGCGACCCCGGCGCCAGAAGGACAAAAAGGCGCCGAAAGGACGATCCTTCGGGAAATGGTTTGTTCGGCGGAAACCTGTTAGCGTCATTTCCAAAATCGACTTTATATGCGATGTATGGAAATATAATATATATGAATATATATAACATACGATATATATATATATATATATATATATATATATATATATATTATATATAGATATATAACAATATGATATATATATGAATATGAGTATATAAATAATATAGAAATACTATAATAGTACACAACACACACACACACATTATATAATTATATATATATATATATATATAATATAGTATAGCTATATATAGGTATAATATATAGATATATATATATACATATATATCCATCTAGAGATATAGATATAGATATATATATGTATAGAAATATAATAGTATATATATATATATATATATATAATATACTATATATATAATATATATATATATATATATATCTATAGATTTATGGAAGAAAAACCCACAATACAAAACTAGATTTAGTGAAACATGACATCTCATAACACCCTCTCCATGTGAAGCGAGGTGTTGCCACTCGCTGTTCTTCGCGCCCTTCGCATCGTGACCCCCAGTACTGGATGGAGAGATCGTTCATCGTCGCTGTCTTTCTGCCAAACTGGGCTACCCTGGCCATGTTCTCGATGCGCGTTATCCAGGGCGCGGCGTACCTTCTATCACGGACTCTCCTCCTAAATTGATCCTCTGTGGCCCGTCCTCAGCTGCCCTAACAGGAAAATTACTCTCTACGTCGCCCTCTTCACCCTTCTCACTGCAGGCTTGATCTTTCGCCAGGTGAAACACTCTCGTCGCACCCCTGGGTCCATACTAGCCCTCCTTTCTCGCGAAGTGGGAACTAGGCTGTTCTTGTGACTCTGTGACAAGCAGTAATTTGCGAAACAGGCGCCAGTCTTACCAAGGTCTGTCTCAACATAAGTACGCTATATAGGGACACAACAATAACGCCCTCTTTTGCCATCAGTGGGGACACTGGCCATCAGATGGACTGGTCAGCAGCGCGGATTGTCTTTCCTTCGCCGACTGTCCACTCCCGCAGACTGTGGAATCTTCCTTTATAAAGTGCTGCCTAATTTCAACTTGAAACAGCGCTTTTCTCTGCTGACAGCCTCCTTGCTTCCCATATCCTCCGCCCCTTCGTACCGTTATGCGGCACCCGGGCCCCCCGCGCACATGTCCGCGATCCTCCGACTGATTGTGACCTCCCTCTGCCTTCCGTTCGTCTGTCTCACCCGCCCCGTTCCGCGTTAGCCTCTCCTCTCTCTCTTTTATACCCCCTCCTCTCACTTTTTCCCCTTTAACCCGAAGATGGAATCCAGGGGATTCGAAAATGTAGTCTCTTTTCAATAATCTATTTTTGTATTTGGTTTTTCTTTCCTTGTATCAGCACGGGAAAAGTGTTTTGCTATTTTATTAGATTTATATATATTAAAAATGATATATATTAGATAATAAATATTTTAAAAATATATATATATTATATTATAATATATTTATTATATAATTATATATATTATATATATAATTTTATATGTTTATATATATTATAAAAATATATATATATTATATAATATTATAGTATATATATATATATATATTAAAATTTTAATTTTATATTTTATATATTAATTATTTATATGTGTGTTGTGTGTGTTGTGTTGTGTGTGTGTGTGTTGTGTGTGTGTGTGTGGGTATGTTATGTTGTTGATGTATTTTTGTATATTATATATTTTTATATTATTTTATGTATATCTTATTTATAAGCAATTTATTATATTATTATATATTTTATATTTTATTTATTATTTTATTTATATTTTAATTTTAAAATTTTTTTTTTTAATTAAAAAATTTGTTAGTATATGTATAATTTGTAGTAGTATGTTGCTGTATGTGTTGGTATGTTTGTTTATGTGTAAAGTTGGTGGTGTGTGTGTGTGTGTTGTGTGTGTGTGTGTTGGGGGGGAGTTTTTATGTAGTTTATTTTATTGTTGTTGTGTGTGTGTGTGTGTGGTGGGTGTGTGTGTGTGTGTGTGTGTGTGTTGTGGGGTGGGGTGTGTGTGGGTGTGTGTTGTGTGTGTATGTGTATGTGTATGTATTGTTTTGTATATTTTATTTTATTTAAAAAAATAATTTTTATTATATTATATATAATATTTAATTATTAAAAAATTTTTTTTTTATTATTTAAAATTTTATTAATTATATATCTTTAAAATTTTTATATTTATATATTTATTATATTCTATATATTATTTATTATATTCTATATTTTTATTATATATATATTATATATAAAATTTTATATATAATATTTTAATTTATTTGAAAAAAAATCAAGGCGTGCGTAACGACCTGTCGATAAAGACTTTTAAACGAACCTGAAAGTAAAAGATTGGGGGAGAACAAGAAACGGGGAGGTTATTTTAGCGTCGAAGACAGCTGGCCCAAATAAGACGCGGAGGACGAAGAGACCAAAAATGAGATTTCTACCTGAAAACCCCCCGAGGCAACGCAATAGGCACTGCGCGAACCAAAAGTCTCAGTTTTCCGAAAGGGGTTTCTCACCAGGGGAAGCTACTTTGTCTTATCACCAGTTTGTCCAAAAAAAAAAGAAAAAAGACAAAACCCACCCCCCAAATTAAGTGTAAAAAAAACCCCGGTTGGATCACGTGCCTATTTATCAAAAGTCAAAAAAACTCTTTTTTGCTAATCAATTGTATCAATATAAATAATTTGACCGAGTCCAAATAAATAATATAATATAATAATTAAAAATAATAAAAATAATAATAATATAATAAAATAATAATAATAATGAAAGAAAATTGAAATATAAAAATAAAAATTATTGTTCTATTAAATCGCGCCCCACCGCTGTTTTTTCAAAAACAGGGAAAAAAAGTCTCCCCCAAATGATTTAAATTTTTTTAAAAAACATTAAAATATAACCGTAATGAAGGGGTTGAGAAAAACCCAAAATTATATTATATAATTATATATATAATAATATATATATAATATATTAATTAATATATATATATTATATATATTTGAAAACCGCCCGATTCGTTTTGACATTTCTCTCCGTCGCGATGATGCTGCTTTCCCTGATTTTTCTTTTTAGTTTTTCATCCTCCATGGTATTTCTGCTTCCTTCCCGTTGGTAATTCCAGCTTCACTACATGTACCACCTTGCGTTGGAAATCCCTTGGGGACGGTGTCAGCCCGATGTTTTTTTGATCCTAGTGCTGAAAAACCCGGGCCCGTTTCCCTAAATATGCTGTGTCGCAACCGCGCAGGGTATGCGATATACAAAACTACAAGGGTTGCTTTTGGGCGCTTTTTGTCACGTATTAATCATGTATCTTTTCCCCGGGTGTACTAGCATTCTCACGTCTTTCCGAAGTATTGTGATCGCCTGGGAAATGTTACATGACGGTAAATGAGAACATTCTAGAAGAGGGTTCGGGGTCGCTCTAACAAGTAGCTTCCCCTTTTTCAGCGAACATCGGCGACATCCCCTCCCAAGGGCTTCCAAAGCCTGGTGGTACTGAGATGAAGCGGACATTACTGACTGGAAGAACAAGAATGTCCATAAGGACGGGAAAAACTAAAAGAAAAAATTTCCTACACGTAAAAAGCGTAAAGATTAACTGTATTT